>NW_027184483.1:307500-312500 GCF_021155775.2 Neodiprion pinetum
TAATGCGAGGGAACAACAACTCGCTGAAATGACGTGTCAATAGGTTTGTAAATCACTTACGATTCACCTGAGTTAACACAAAATAACTGAATAAATGAGAATTCACTGACTCACTAAAAATGATAACTGAAATCTGGAGAATTATTTGAGATTTAACTGAATTAGGAAGAGTTGCAATAAGTCAAGTTACTTTGAATAACTTTAGATTCGTGCCAAAATTTTATGTTTAGAGAGAAAAATAATTAAATTCAAATAAAAAAGTAATTTTGAATCAAGAAGAAGGAAATTCCCAAATACCTGAATTCAAATGAAGCAATTTCAATTTAATAAATCTATCTGAATTTGAAGAAAAATAATTATTATTATTTGAAATAGAAAAATGAAGTCAAACTACATGAATAAATTCAATTAATTCAACTCAAAAAAATATGGTGTCATTCAAATTCCCAGTTATTTCCTCGTCGATTCAATGTGGGTCTGGAGCCGCTTGTTTACTAACACGAACGATGCAATACAGTATCGATGTATGTGATTTAAGTAACAATTACTCAAAATTTGTCAAACTCAAAAATATTTTGAATAAGACTATGAATTATTGAAATATCTCTTCTGATATTAAGACTACACTCAGAAATTTACCAGATTGATTAATTTTTACCAATTTCATCGAGCCATGTCCGATCACTTTGTTGAAATCGATTAATCGATACATCGATTATTCTCAGATAAGTGTCCATCACTAGCATTGATCTCAACAATTTCAACGTTACTTGCCACTCCAGACCCACATTGAATCGACGAGGAAATGACTGGGAATTTGAATGAAACCATATTTTTTTGAGTTGAATTGATTGAATTTATTCATGTAGTTCGACTTCATTTTTCTATTCCAAATAATAATAATTATTTTTCTTCAAATTCAGATAGATTTATTAAATTGAAATTGCTTCATTTGAATTCAGGTATTTGGGAATTTCCTTCTTCTTGATTTAAAATTACTTTTTTATTTGAATTTAATTATTTTTCTCTCTTAACATAAAATTTTGGCACGAATCTAAAGTTATTCAAAGTAACTTGACTTATTACAACTCTTCCTAATTCAGTTAAATCTCAAATAATTCTCCAGATTTCAGTTATCATTTTTAGTGAGTCAGTGAATTCTCATTTATTCAGTTATTTTGTGTTAACTCAGGTGAATCGTAAGTGATTTACAAACCTATTGACACGTCATTTCAGCGAGTTGTTGTTCCCTTGCATTATTGAAAAATCGGATGTCAATGATGAATTTCAAACTAGTGGAAAAGTTATGTTGCAAAGACACAAAAAATGTTCGGAAAGCATAATTCAGATTGATTGAATGACTAATTATGAACCCTAACGGCATATCAATCATCTAAAATCTCTAGTTTTATGCATACATCGATGATTGGAAGTGTTTTATAACATTAAATCTTGAATCCGCTGATTTATTTGGAGATTTATTTTTATTTTCACTCGTAGATGTGTGTTTCGTAGTATTGTGTAGCTGGGCATTCACTTATTTTCACACACACGAGTGTGCGTCCGTGGGTGTGCGGCCGGCAGCGTGTGCCGCGGCAACAATACCGAGGTCAGCGCTCGAGAAGGGGTACAACAGCGAGTGAGGGGAGGTGCCGATATTTAATTTGTAACCGAATAATAATAATTCACCCAGCCGAACAAAACAGCAATTTCCGTGGCGGCAAATCCAGATGAAATGGTGCACTCTGATTGGCCTAACGCTATCGCTTATAATTCAAAAACTATGCGTCGGACGAGCTTCCGGTAAAGAAATTCTCGGTTGCATTTCAGTCAGGTATCACGCTCGCTGGTCCGTGTCCCTCAATTTAGGGACACCCTGTATACATATATATATATATATATATATATATATATATATATATATATATATATACACATATATATATATATATCTGTATGTGTATATATATATGTATACATATATATATATATATATATACATATATATTCATATATATTTATAATACACATTAAAATAATACAATACAACTGAAGGTAATTGAGGTGAATAATGTAATAAAATGAGATATGATTGTAAATGAAAAAAATCATGAAAAAATGAAATAAAATAAAAAATAAGCGAATAATTAAAAATATTCAGAATCTTTTTAATAATTCTAGATAATTTTCAAAAATTGTAATATTGTGGAAAAAATTTTTTTTTCAATTACCCTCTTTTTAAAAGTAAATTGAAAATTATAATATACAAATGTATATATATATGTATATATTCATATACATATATATACATACATATATATACATATATACATATATTTATATTCATATATATTCATATTATACATTATTATAATAAAATATAAATGAAGGTAATTGAGGTAAATAATGTAATCAAATAAAAAATGATTGTGAATGGAAATAATTATAAAAAAATGAAATAAAAAATATGCGAATAATTAAAAATATTTAGGATTTTTCTAATAATTTTACATAATTTTGAAAAATGGAAATAATGGAAGAAAAATTTTTTTTTTATCTAGATTTTCCATTTTTCAAAAGTAAATTGAAAATTATAATATACATACGTATATATATATATATATACATATATATACATACATATATATATATATATACATATATATGTATATATATATTTATATATATTCATATTATACATTAATATAATCAAATATAAATGAAGGTAATTGAGGTGTATAATGTAATGAAATGAAAAATGATTGTGAATGGAAGAAAATTATAAAAAAATAAAATGAAATAAAAAATGTGCGAATAATTAAAAATATTCAGGATTTTTTTGATAATTATACATAATTTTGAAAAATTGAAATAATGTGAGAAAAATTTTTTTCTTTCCAATTTTTCATCTCTTAAAAGTGAATTGAAATTTATGAAATACATATGTATATATATATGTATATATATATATATACATATATATACATGCATATATATATATATATACATATATACATATATATGTATATATATATATTTATATATATTCATATTATACATTATTATAATAAAATATAAATGAGGGTAATTGAGGTATATAATGTAATTAAATAAAAAATGACTGTGAATGGAAATAATTATAAAAAAATGAAATAAAAAATATGCGAATAATTGAAAATATTTAGGATTTTTCTAATAATTTTACATAATTTTAAAAAATTGAAATGATGTGAGAAAATTTTTTTTTTTATTTGGATTTAGCATTTTTTAAAAGTAAATTGAGAATAATAATATACATACGTATATATATATGTATATATATATGCATATATATATATATATATATATATACATATATATGCGTATATATATATATGTATACATATATATATATATATATATACATCTATATTCATATATATTTATAATATACATTAATATAATACAATACAAATGAAGGTAATTGAGGTAAATAATGTAATAAAATGAAAAATGATTGTAAATGGAAAAAATTAAAAAAAAATGAAATAAAATAAAAAATGAGCAAATAATTAAAAATATTTAGGATTTTTCTAATAATTACACATGATTTTGAAAAATTGAAATAATGTGAGAAAATTTTTTTTTTTTCAATTTTTCTCTTCTTAAACGTTAATTGAAAATTAAAATATACACATACATATATATGTATATATATATATATATACACATATATACATACATATATATATATATACATATATACGTATATATATATTCATATATATTCATATTATACATTAATATGATAAAATATAAATGAAGGTAATTGAGGTAAATAATGTAATCAAATGAAAAATGATTGTGAATGGATATAATTATAAAAAAATGAAATAAAATAAAAAATAAGCAAATAATTCAAAATATTCAGGATTTTTCTGATAACTACTCATAATTTTGAAAAATTGAAATAATGAAAAAAAATTTTTTTTCATTAATTTCCCATTTTTTAGAAGTGAACTGAAAATCATGATATACATATGTACATATATATGTATATGTGTATGTATATATATGTACATATATATGTATATATATATATATATATATATGTATATATGTATATATATATATTTATTAACATGTCTTCATATAATACATCCGTGTAATAGGATATAAATGAAAATAATGAAGGTGAATCATGTAATGAAATGAAAAATGATTGTGTATGGAAAAAAATTATAAAAAAATAAAATAAAATAAAAAATATGCGAATAATTAAAAATATTCAGGATTTTTTCAATAATTATACATAATTTTGAAAAATTGAAATATTGTGAGAAAAATTTTTTCCTATTCAGATTTCCCATTTTTTAAAAGAAGTTTGAAAATTAAAATATACATACGTATATATATATGAATATATATATATATACATATATATACATACATATATATATATATACATATATACGTATATATATATTCATATATATTCATATTACACATTAATATAATCAAATATAAATGAAGGTAATTGAGGTAAATAATGTAATCGAATAAAAAATGATTGTGAATGGATATAATTATGAAAAAATGAAATAAAATAAAAAATAAGCAAATAATTCAAAATATTCAGGATTTTTCTGATAACTACACATAATCTTGAAAAATTGAAATAATGAGAAAAAATTTTTTTTATATCAATTTCCCATTTTTTAGAAGTAAACTGAAAATCATGATATACATATGTATATATATATGTATTTATATATATACATATATATACATGCATATATATATAAATATACATATATATGTATATATATATTTATATATATTCATATTATACATTATTATAATAAAATATAAATAAAGGTAATTGAGGTAAATAATGTAATCAAATGAAAAATGATTGTGAATGGAAATAATTATAAAAAAATAAAATAAAATAAGAAATAAGCAAATAATTCAAAATATTCAGGATTTTTCTAATAACTATACATAATTTTTAAAAACTG
>NW_027184483.1:317500-320000 GCF_021155775.2 Neodiprion pinetum
TCATAATATACATTTGTATATATATATGTATATATATACATATATATATAGATATATATACATACATATATACATACATATATATATATATACATATACATATATATATATATATACATATATATATATATATATATATATATATATATATGTATACAGATATACATATATATATACAGATATATATGTATGTATATATTTATGTATATTTATATTATACAATTATATAATAAAATATAAATGAAAGAAATTGAGGTAAATAATGTGATAAAATAAAAATAATCGTGAATGGAAAAAATTATGAAAAAATAAAATGGAATAAAAAAAATGGGAATAATTGAAAATATTGAGGTTTTTTCTAATAATTATACATAATTTTGAAAAATTGAAATGATGCTAGAAAAATTTTTTTCTTTTCAATTTTCTATCTCTGAAAAGTGAATTGAAATTTATAAAATACATATGTATATATATATGTTTATATATATATACATATATATACATGCATATATATATATATATACATATATATGTATATATATATTTATATATATTCATATTAGACATTATTATAATAAAATATAAATGAGGGTATTTGAGGTAAATAATGTAATCAAATAAAAAATGATTGTGAATGGAAATAATTATAAAAAAATAAAATAAAAAATATGCGAATAATTGAAAATATTTAGGATTTTTCTAATAATTTTACATAATTTTGAAAAATTGAAATAATGTGAGAAAAATTTTTTTTTATTCAGATTTCCCATTTTTTGAAAGTAAATTGAGAATTATAATATACATACGTATATATATATGTATATATATATGCATGAATATATATATATATATATATACATATATATGCGTATATATATATATGTATACATATATATATAGATATATATACATGTATATTCATATATATTTAAAATATACATCAATATAATACAATACAAATGAAGGTAATTGAGGTAAATAATGTGATAAAATGAGTAATGATTGTGAATGGAAAAAATTATAAAAAAATGAAATAAAATAAAAAATTAGCAAATCAAGAAGAATATTCAGGATTTTTCTAATAATTATACAAAATTTTGAAAGATTGAAATAATGTAAGGAAAATTTTTTTTTAATTTCACATTTTTTAAAAGTAAATTGAAAATCATGATATACATATGTATATATATATGTATATATATGCGTATATATATATATGTATAAATATATATATATATATATATATATATATATATATATATGCGTATATACATATATGTATACATATACATATATATATATATACATATATATTCATATATATTTATAATATACATTAATATAATACAATACAAATGAAGGTAATTGAGGTAAATAATGTAATAAAATAAAAATAATTGTGAATGGAAAAAATTATGAAAAAATAAAATAGAATAAAAAAAATGGGAATAATTGAAAATATTCAGGATTTTTCTAATAATTATACATAATTTTGAAAAATTGAAATAATGAAAAAAAAATATTTTCTTCCTAATTTCCCATTTTTTAGAAGTAAACTGAAAATCATGATATACATATGTATATATATATGTATATACATATACATATATACATATGTGTATATATATATATATATATATATATATGTGTATATATATATTGTATGAATATATATATATATATATATACATATATGTATAGATATATTCATATATATTTATATCATACAATAATATAATGAAATACGAATGACGGTAATTGAGGTAAATAATGTAATAAAATGAAAAATGATTGTGAATGGAAAAAATTATAAAAAAATGAAATAAAATAAAAAATGAGCAAATAATTAAAAATATTCAGGATTTTTCTAATAATTACACATGATTTTGAAAAATTGAAATAATGTGAGATAATTTTTTTTTTTTCAATTTTCTCTCCTTAAACGTTAATTGAAAATTAAAATATACACATACATATATATGTATATATATATATATATACATATATATACATACATATATATATATATACATATATACGTATATATATATTCATATATATTCATATTATACATTAATATAATAAAATATAAATGAAGGTAATTGAGGTAAATAATGTAATCAAATAAAACATGATTGTGAATGGATATAATTATAAAAAAATGAAATAAAATAAAAAATGAGCAAATAATTCAAAATATTCAGGATTTTTCTGATAACTACACATAATTTTGAAAAATTGAAATGATGGAAAAAATTTTTTTTTTATCAATTTCCCATTTTTTAGAAGTGAACTGAAAATCATGATATACATATGTATATATATATGTATATGTGTATATATATATATGTACATATATATGTATATAAATATATACATATATAAACATACATATATATATATATATATATATATACATATATATATATATATATATATATATATATATATATGTATACAGATATACATATATATATACAGATATATATGTATGTATATA
>NW_027184484.1:0-210000 GCF_021155775.2 Neodiprion pinetum
CAAAAGAACACAATTTTTGTTGAAATCTGAAAAAAAAGATTTAAAATTTTAAAAAACTACAGAAAAATAAAATTTCAAATTCCTCTCTTTGTCCAAGATTTGAAGCGTACTTGTTGGGAAATTGTGAAGGAAAATAACGGAATAGTCATTTTTCCACTTTAATCATCATTATTTGCCATTTAAGGAACAACAAAAATGTTCCTTTTATTTTTAATAAAACTTTGACGGTTCGGTCAACAATTACGGTTCAGCCGATCAATTTTAAATTTCGAGGGGTTTTTAGGCATGTATTGAACTAAAAAAACACCTGGAAACATGAGTCATTTTCGCAATATTTGTAAAGTTGACGTGGATTTTCCAAAGTAAAGAAGAAACCGATTTGTTTGTACCTTTTCAGATGAATAATGAGATTAGAAAAAAAATATCTTGCACTAAGTTATCGAACGTACTTTGAGAGCGTTTCTTACCGTTCACGGAACTCAGGTTCAGCTTGCTGTGGGATCATTAGTTCATGAGATATTGATGATCAACGAAAAGAGCTCCTTTTTTGTTCAAACGCCAATATCTCAACGACAAATGGTCGTACAGAGGTTTAAAACCGTTCGTTTTGAAGCTGAAGAATCAGGCTAGATGAATCCAATATTGACAAAGCGGCAAAAATAATTTTTGAGCTCGTGCACGCTTTTGAAAAAGACACAAATTGTGAGGAATTTCGCCTTGCCCTATTTCTGAGGGTCACACTTAGCGTGATGTTTGAGAAGAAAATAACTGATGAGGATTTCAAACTAGACATTTCAAGCTTCGAAATGCTTCTTGGTTTCTTACGATTCGACTATTTTTCACCAAGTTACAGCTCTTCAAAAATCACTCAAAAAAGTTAGAAATCCTACTGTTCCTTTAATTCTTTTGCTGAGTGTATCTCTTCTGATATTGAGACTACACGCAGAAATGTACCAAATTGATTAATTTTTACCAATTCAATGGAACCGTGTCCGATTATTTTGTCTAAATCGATTGATCGATACATCGATTATTCTCAGATAAGTGGCCATCACTAGCATTGATCTCAACAATTTCAACGTTACTTGCCACTCCAGACCCACAATGAATCGACGAGGAAATAACTGGGAATTTGAATGACACCATATTTTTTTGAGTTGAATTAATTGAATTTATTCATGTAATTCGACTTCATTATCCTATTCCAAGTGATAATTATTATTTTTCCTCAAATTCGGATAGACTTATTAAATTCAAATTGCTTCATTTGAATTCAGGTATTTGGAAATTTTCTTCTTCCTGATTTGAAATTACTTTTTTATTTGAATTTAATTATTTCTCTCTCTAAACATAAAATTTTGGCACGAATCTGAAGTTATTCAAAGTAACTTGACTTATTACAACTCTTCCTAATTCAGTTATATCTCAAATAATTCTCATGATTCCGGTTATCATTTTTAGTGATTCAGTGAATTCTCATTTATTCAGTTATTTTGTGTTAACTCAGGTGAATCGTAATTGATTTACAAACCTATTGACACGTCAATTCAGCGAGGTATTTTTCCCTCGCATTATTGAAAAATCGGATGTCAATGATGAATTTCAAACTAGTGGAAAAATTATGTTGCAAAGACACAAAAAATGTTCGGAAAGCATAATTCAGATTGATTGAATGACTAATTATGAACCCTAACGGCATATCAACCGTCTAAAATCTCTAGTTTTATGCATACATCGATGATTGGAAGTGTTTTGTAACATTAAATCTTAAATCCGCTGATTTATTTGGAGATTTATTTTTATTTTCACTCGTAGATGTGTGTTTCGTAGTATTGTGTAGCTGGGCATTCGCTTGTGTTTCACACACACGAGTGTGCGGCCGGCAACGTATGCCGCGGCAACAATACCGAGGTCAGCGCTCGAGAAGGGGTACAACAGGGAGAGAAGGGGGGTGCCGATATTTAATTCGTAAACGAATAATAATAATTCACCCAGACGAAGAAAACAGCAATTTCCGTGGCGGCAAATTCAGATGAAATGGTGCACTCTGATTAGCCTAACGCTATCGTTTATAATTCAAAAACTATGCATCGGACGAGCTTGCGGCAAAGAAATTCTCGGTTGGATTTGAGTCAGGTATCACGCTGGCTGGTCCGTGTCCCCCAATTTAGGGACATCCTGTATTTAAACGATTAAAAATACGTGTAATGCTACGAATGAACGTAGCAATAATCTTGATTTTGTGGAAGTTTTGGGTAAAACTATGATTTCGGTTGGTGATGCTTCGAGCGAATCTTAGCGTCTGTTTGCTGAAATTAGCGCGAAACAATGCCAGATCTTCGATTGTCATTTAATACGCCTGACGCGTCGAGCTGCGTCCGTTGGTTACAACAATTAGGATATCGTACGATCCCGAATGTATTCATTTGTTATTACACGCTGCTGTCCGACAGTTCGTGAAGTAACCAACAGACGCAGCTCGGCGCGTCAGGCGTAGTAAATGACAATCGAAGATCTGGCATTGTTTCGAGCTAATTTCAGCAAACAGACGCTAAGATTCGCTCGAAGCGTCACCAGCCAATATCAGAGTTTCAACCACAACTTCGCCAAAATCCATATTATTGCCACGTTTATTCGTAGCATTACCCGTAGTTTTAATCGTTTAAATATTCGCATTACGTTTATAATTGTTAAGTTACCGTAAAGTGTTGTGAGAATTGTTAATTTTACACGTTTAACTGTAGCGTAGTTAGCTGTTAAAGAATAGTTTTATTTTACTACTAATCTTACCAACGTTGATTTACTGTAGCTGTATTGTTAGAATAATTGTACTAGAAAATTAGAGATTAAGATGGACAGGGACGTGCGGACGACCAGGATGCATCGGATACTGGCGGAGACCGGGAACAACTTTACAGGATCGGCGAGGATGTACCGAGAGCGATTCCCGGAGGACGGGCAGCCACCGTCGAGGCAGTCTTTTCGAAGGTACGATGTTCGCAATGAAATAATTTTCAGAATTGCATAATCGTGTTAATTTGCACTAGAACTCTATGCAGCTTGCGCGCATTGCCCTGAATAATATATTTCAAACATTTATTCGACATACCTGTCGGCTACGTCAATTTTTTTCCTGTGAGAAACCGATGCTTGTGAAACTTTGCAACAATGTATGATTCGAGTATGCGAAACTTCATCTCTAGGCTGGCGGCAACGAAGCAGGAGCACGGCGTGCTGAAGCGGGCACGAGAGCAGCGCATCAAGCCGATGCGGGATGGCCCTGTCCGAGCAACGGTGGAACACGCCGTCCAGGAAAACGGAAGACGGAGCCTCAGACGCCTCGCGAGGACACTGCGTATGTTTCTTTTTTCTTCGTTATATTTTTTCTCAATTAAATTTATTCTGAGATGTACGTATGGGGCATTCCGTGCCAAATTCGCTAATTTAGACACTCTCTGTTATTGGTTTTCTTGAATTTTTTTGACGCAATAGTGTCTATAAAATCACCAATTGCCGTGCAACATTTTTCCGTGTATCCGCTTCGGGGTGAAGAATATTCAAACCTTTTCCAGGATCTGTAAGAACGCTAAAAAATTTAATTTCGTGTTTTCATCAATTTCAGATCGACCCCGTGATTAGATGATTTTTTAAATATTGCTTCCGGCGTTTCCAGAAATTTCCAACTGACCAGAATTAACCGTATTTTAGTTATTCACATTGAAATCAATGGTGCGCGGGCAACCTGAACTGTTCGTTTCATGCGAGGGGGAAATAATTCGAGATTTGAGTAACACGGTAATTGTTTGAGTTGAATTAATCTGAATGAATTAATGTAGTTTAACTTGATTTTCTTATTTGAAATCAATTCTTTTAAGTGAGGTAGATTCATATGATTCAACTTGATTCGTTTCAATTCATGAATTTTAATTCTTGATAATTCAGGCTAATTCAAGTGAGGTTGAAAAGTTTCGAATTCGTTCTATCGCATTTCCAATTAATTCAAATTATTTTTCTTGACTCTACTTCATTTCACATTTTCATTTAATTTTTACTCTCTGTAAACATATAATTCTGGCATGAACCCAAAGTTATTTGAATATAATTTTCCGTAATTCAGTTGTGTCTCAGTTAATTCTCAACATTTCAGTTATATTCAGTGATTCAGTTAATTCTCATTGATCAAGTTATTTCACATTCATTCAGGTGAATTGTAATTAAGCCGGAAATCCATTGACTCGTCAGTTGGGCGAGATATTTCCCCGTCGGTTTGATGCGAAATTTTATTACCAAGTCATACCTCGTTCTGTTGGGTGAGATTTATTAGAGACGAGACAATTCTCGACACAAATTCAACGTATTGTAACGTTTTTAGGCGTTACGTTAATAAAATATGGATCCGCGAGTTTACTTATTATCGAATCAAAAGAAATCAAGAGCGTGAACAAAAATATCGTGATAAATGCTTTTAATGCAAGATATGTGTTTCTTGTTTAAAGTCTGAAACAAGACTGTTTTTACAATAATATCGGTTGGCGCAGCAACCTTATTTTTTTTAAAGACATAAGAGGTTTATAAACGTCTTTTATCTATGTTGACTACTAGATTATTAAAGAGGGGGCAAAACGGGTGATCCCACCCTTTGTAACACTACTCCCCCCCGAGGAAAAGAGTCGTCCCGACTCGGGAAAGATAAAATAATTATAAAAGTATTCTAGTAGTCAGTGCTCAAAGGTGAGTTGGAGCTGTGGCTCTAATAATTTAAGAACTCCCTTTTTTACTATCTGGCATTTGCCCACAGTCTCAAGGTGAACCACAGAAAACCTTAAGCAGATAGTTGAGCGTTAAATAATCTCAAAAATTTATGTGCCATGTTTTATAAAGGTTAGTGTTAATGAGTGTTATGTGGCTTCATGAATTCAAAGTTATCCGCAACGGCCCACATTAATGTCGGGAAGAAATTCAATCTTCTTCATGAAGGATCCCTTCGAAACAGGTTCGGATGAAAACATCGAACCGGGAACCGACAATTCCAGGACCAAATAAGACGAAAACAGACTTCTCTTCATATGAAATGAGGAAATCGTGGGGTGACTTCTTTAGGAATAGTTCACCCTAGAGTTTTGGAAGGACAAATGTGAGTGATGGTATAACAATTCAAATTCACTGAGTGAATTTGGGAGAATACTTGAATAAAATAAATTGAATATGTATTCAGAAGAAAAGAAACGATCTTATCTGAATTATTTCTGCGTCCTTCTTCAAAATAAAACCACCAGTCATCCTCAGGAATCGGGAAAAATTGGATGGGAAAAGGCTGTGTCAAGTAACCTGAAAAAGTACTCACAAAAACTGACACTTAAGGTTAATAAAATGTGAAAATCAAGCAATCGCTCATCGACCTCGAAAAATAATCGTGGCTCTTCTCACATTAATAAACCAAAGCCTATCCGACACAAAAACTCGATTCTGAAGAAAAATGTTTAGAAAAACTTGGTCGGCTGTAGTTTCTACAATTATAACCAAAACGGCAGCTGATAAAGAAGAAAAGGTTTGATTTACTAGCCAATCCTCATGTACCTCATGAATAGTTCTGAGTAGCTCTAAAGAAATGCTCGATTTCTCCTCACGAGAACGGAAAAAGTTTCTGGGGAAACTCGCAAATGAACAATCAAATCTACTCTGAGCTCAGACGAGCGAATGAGAAGATCAAAATTTTTTGTCAATAAATGAGATTCGAAGTCGCGAAAATTACCTAACCTTCGACGAGCTTCTACAAAACAATTGCTACTGAATATCGATCTTTCCATCACCTTTACAGGCAATGAAGTCGTCTGCAGATGTCTATCTAACATAACCATTTGAGCGAAATGCTGAAAATAATAGCAATAACGATCTGGGTTCTGATACATCAAATCTAAAAGATTAATTCCAGCTACATTTCGATATTCTTCAAGAGGTTCTAAAAGTGTACAGACCTGGCGATCTGCTAAAAACCTCTTGGTGAAAGTTGTTTTTCCGCATCCGATATTTCCTTCAATAATAATCGTAAGCGGTCGAGTTTTACTCAAATGAATTCCGAAAGGTGAATTCTTCTCACAATCGATAACCGACTGTAAAGAAAGCCAAATCGGTCACAGTCGTCAAGGGTGTTCGTTTGAAGATCTAACCTCGAAGGATGTCCCTGGTGTTGGAGAGATTGTTCCAGGTTGATCCTCTTCAAAAGGAGCAAGACAATCCAAGTGAACCACTTTCTGACGCGAATGAGGAGATCTTCGGATTCTATAAACAACATCATTTATCCGGTTAACCACTAAGTAAGGGCCTTCCCAATTTCTTTGTAGCTTTGGACATCGTCCTTTCTGTCTTCGAGGTTGAAAGAGCCAGACAGAATCTCCAGGATTAAATTTTAAATCTCTGGCTCGAATATCATAACGAGTTTTTAATTTATCTGAAGCCATAGAAATTCTATTCCTAGCAAAGTGATGAATTTCTTCTAAACGTTGTTGTAATGAAAAGGCATAATCTGTTTGATGCTGTCTTTGCACAGGAACAGGGCCTTTCTCTAAATCTGACGGAAGTCGAAGATTTCTTCCAGTAAGCATGAGGGCTGGCGTCTGTTTCGTCGTCTCATGAATCGCAGATCTGTAAGATAAGAGGAAGAAAGGGATCCAGGAGTCCCAGTCTCTCTGATTCTGTTCTACGAAGGACGACAAATATTGTAGCAAAGTCCGATTCAGACGCTCTATCATGCCGTCAGATTGTGGATGCAAAGGAGTTGTACGAGTTTTTCTAACCCCTAAAATCTGAGTAACCTCTTTCATTAAGGTTGACTCAAAATTTCGGCCTTGATCAGTATGAAGTTCTAGTGGAACTCCGTGTCTACAAATAAATTCTTTAACGAATGCCTGTGCTACAGTAGAGGCTTCTTAATCAGCGAGAGGGACCACTTCTGGCCACTTGGTAAAATAATCAGCAATAACCGAAGCATATTTATTTCCAGAATGGGTTATCGGGAGAGGTCCAAGAATATCCATTGCTATCCTTTCAAATGGAGCTCCCACGTTGTAAATTTGAAGAGAGCTTTGTCCCTTCGCTCGAGGTCCTTTCTTTGCCGTGCGGATTCGACATCTTCGACACCAATCTTCAACGTCCATCCGACAACGGGGCCAAAAGTAGAAGTTGCGAATTCTGCCCAGAGTTTTATTTGACGCGAAGTGTCCGCCTGCAGGAGAATCAAGATAAAGAGCAAGAATCTCTGGAACTCGTGACCTGGGAACCAAAAGTTGCCACCTGATTTCTTTCAAGTCTGCAGATTCCCATTTTCGGTATAAAATTCCATCAATTAAAAGAATAGAGTCCCATTGAGCCCAATAAATTTTCAAATCTGGCTCGGCTAAGGATATATCCTGCCAGTCCGGGCGAGTTTCTGCTTCTTTCCAAGACTTCACTTGATTCAAAGTGTCGTCCTCTTGTTGCGATTTTCTCCATTCCTCCTGGTTATTTTCGAAAGAAATCTTCCGTATTATAAGAGAGGGGTCACGATTTTTCTCTAATCGTGCACACTGTTTACACTCTGGCATTTCCTCGTAGGGTCTTCGAGAGAGAGCATCGGCGTTTCCATGATGAATTCCTGCTCGATGACGAATATCAAAATCGTACTAACCGAGCCTTTCTAACCATCTAGCTACCTGACCTTCGGGAGATTTAAACAAAAGTAGCCACCTGAGAGAAGCATGATCTGTACGTATCAAAAATTTCCTGCCGTACAAATAATGGTGAAAATGTACTACGGTCTTAACAACAGCTAAAAGCTCTCTACGAGTGACACAATAATTCCTCTCAGTTTTACTCAAAACTCTGCTGAAATAGCTTATCACTCTCTCTTGACCTCTTTGAATTTGTGACAGAACCCCGCCTATTCCTGAAAGGGATGCGTCCGTATCTAAAATAAAAGGAATTTCGACCTCTGGATAAGCTAAAATCGGCGAAGAAATAAGATTTTCCTTCAATTTCTTGAAAGCCTCTCCACATTCCGGGGTCCAGTCAAAAGGAATCTTGATTCCGGTCAAATGATGGAGAGGTTTAGCTATACTAGCGAAACCTTTTACAAATCTTCTGTAATACGTACAAAGGCCTAAAAAGCTTTGAACTTGTTCTTTATTCTTAGGTGTCGGCCAAGAAGAAACCTTCTCTATTTTGGATGGGTCGGTCTTCACACCTTGTGCTGAAACGATATGTCCGAGGAAGCCTACTTCTTTCTGGAACAGATGACATTTTTTCGGGCTCATTTTCAGACCTGCTTGCTTCAGCCTAGCGAAAACTTGTCTGAGATTTTGAACTTCTTCTTCAAAGTTCTTGCCAAAAACGATTATATCGTCTAAATAAACGAGGCATATTTTGCTCGTGAGCCCATGGAGAAAAGCTTCCATCATTCGTTCAAAGGTAGCCGGGGCATTACTCAAACCAAACGGCATAACCTTGAACTGCAATAATCCTCCTAAGCCTGTAACAAAAGCTGTTTTTTCTTTATCTAGAGGATCCATTTCGACCTGCCAGTATCCGCTCTGAAGATCTATGGTGCTGAACCAAGTTGCACCAGCTATCAGGTCGAGTGTCTCGTCGATTCTGGGTAAAGGGTAAGAATCTTTCTTTGTTATATCGTTCAGCTTTCTGTAATCGATACAAAATCGTTTGGATCCGTCCTTTTTGTTAACAAGGACGATTGGTGAGGCCCAGGGACTAGACGATGGTTCAATCACATCGTTCTTTAGCATGTCTTTCACAAGCTTCTTTACCTCTTCTCGGGCGTTGAGAGCGAGTCTTCGAGGAGCTTGTTTAATTGGTGAACTCTCTCCGACGTCGATCTTGTGCTTGACAGAAGTACATCGGCCCTTATCACCACTATCTTTGGCGAACGGATCTATAAATTCTAGCAAAAGAGATTTAAACGATTCTACCTGAGCTGATTTTAACCAAATCGAAGATTTCTCAACAAGGCTCTGTAAATGCGAAGGAAAACGTTGTTGCAATTCATCCTCCGAAAGTTCTATTTCTCTAATTCTAGGAGGAGTCCAATAAATTTCATTTCTATTTGTACAAAGAGTTATTTCGCGATTGTTTGAAGCTAATGAATTTCTCTTAGTCGAGATAACACAGTTATGAGCTGTAAGAAAGTCTATTCCCAAAATACCTTTATCCTCTATATCTGCTATAAAAACCTTATGTGGAGAGTCGATACACCCAAAAAGGTTAATTTGGACAGTAGCCTGTCTCAAAACCGGGGTCGTCTCTCCAGTGGCTGTTCGCAGAGAAAAAGAGGGAACAATCTGGTCATCGGATTTAAAGAGATCCGATCGAACTACGGTTACTTCCGCGCCCGTGTCTATTACCCACAGACAATCGACGCCATTTACAGTACCGCGCGCGTAAAGACCAGACTGTCGTAGACTTCTAATTAAAAACTGTTCTCTAAGAGGGCTTTCACTATTAACAATCTGCGATGATTTTTGCCCCGACAAATCATCTGGAATTAGTTTTTTGGGTGAGTTCCTGTTAAAGAACTCGATTGAGGATCTGTTTCCCCCATTTCTATATTTTTCTTACGCTAATTATAAGAATTTGGATTCGAGCCTTGCATCGGTTTTCCACTAATTTTTTTAATTAGAAAACAATGATTGGCGTCGTGACCTGTTTTTTTACAAAATATACAAGTCAAGCTAGTTTGACTTGTCACGACCACGTTTTTATTTATACGCTGGTTGTTTTGAAAAGAACCTCGATTTCTTGGTTTAAAATTGTTACTGTTATTTCTATTTTTATAATTTTGAGGTTTTGACTCCTCCGAGTGTTCAAAACTTCGCCTTTTTGAGGCGTTTTCAGACACCTCAATCCGACGAAGCTTGTTCAGCCCAAAATATTGCTTTCTCATTGCCTCTACCTCGAGGGCTTTGGCCGTTGCCTCCCGCAGAGAAGTGAGGCCCGATGTTCCAACGGCCATTTTAATCTCTGGATCATTGATCGCATTCAAGAAAGCTTGTGTTGCTAATAAATTACGAGACGGCTCGTGATCTGGCAAAGCTATACGAGAAAGCCGTTCGATATCTTGACTAAGAGACGCGAGGTCTTCGTCTCGTCCCTGTCTTCTTGTCTGTAATTGTGCCGTATACAGTTTCGTCAAGTGGTCATTTCCGTATCTTAACTTTAGTGCAGAACTAAGTTTTTCGTAATTAGAAATTTCTTCTTCAGACAATGCCGTTAAAACATTCAGAGCCGGCGTCCGAAGACAAGAAGCAAGGCTGTCGGCCCTCATGGCGGAGTCCCACTGATTATGTCTAGCAATTGTATTAAATTGACGTTCATACTCCGCCCATGGAATCTTTCCATCAAAAATTGGCGGTTTCAAAGGACAAAAGGATTTCTCATTAATCTGAGAAGTAACCCCTCGAAGTCTCGAATTATTTAATTGACTCAAATTAGAGTATTGAGGCTGAACCTGAGACAGACGCTCGGAAAAATCAACCTCATTGTTTACTCTATTTCTACAAACTGGGGATTCAACTACTCCCCTAGTAAAAGGCACAGACCTTGAATCTCGAACATCCTGGATTTGTCCTGGATGTCGGATTTCTTGTACAATGGGAACAGGAAAAGGCGAGGGAACAGGAGAGGGAACAGGAGTAGCGACTCTAGAACCCTGCGGTGTAACAGCTGGTCCTGCAATGCCACTCATTTGATGAACGGACTGAAGAGCCGCCACAGTCGTCCGAAGCAGTTCGTGCAGACTGGTCTCGGATCGTTCTTGTGCTTCTCTATCAAGCCTGCGCTGCTCCAGCTGAGAGGCAATTTCCCTTTCTCGTTGTTCTTGTTCTTTTCTTCGCTGTTCTTGTTGATTAAGAAGCAGCTGAAGAAGTTGCTGTTGTTGGCGCTCAGCAGCCTCTTGCTGTTGAGACATGATCTTCAGCAGATCAATTTGAGAGATTGTCGAAGGAATTGGAAGAGGGTCCACTGAAGGTGATGGAATCGTTTCAGGGACCCGCGGATTCTCCATAACGAAAGGTTCTTCTCCGCTACTTTCTCTTTGACGTGAGCGCGTCAAACGACTGCTACTCATAATTAAAGTTCGCGCACTGAATTGACTCAATTAATAAGAACTCAAGATCCCACTTCTGACACCAATGTAACGTTTTCAGGCGTTACGTTAATAAAATATGGATCCGCGAGTTTACTTATTATCGAATCAAAAGAAATCAAGAGCGTGAACAAAAATATCGTGATAAATGCTTTTAATGCAAGATATGTGTTTCTTGTTTAAAGTCTAAAACAAGACTGTTTTTACAATAATATCGGTTGGCGCAGCAAACCTGTAATTACTCTAAAAGGAGTAATTAATTCCCTACAGAAGTTCCTCGAAAATCTGTGAGAAAAATCGCACGCGAGCTGAACCGTCCGTTCAGGTACCAGCCGGTGCAAAAGCTGTGCCCAGGTGATGCCGAACGAAGACTGACGTACTGTCGCTGGGGACTGGAGCGTCTGCAGGAGGATCCCGATTTCTTCAGGAACGTGTGCTTTACGGACGAAGCGCTGTTCACGAACCTCGAACTCGTCAACAAGCAGAACTGTCGTTGGTGGGCTCCGGAAAACCCACACTGGATCGTCGAACAGGACAACCAGCACCTTTGGAAGCTCCACGTCTGGGTTGGAGGATTACAGGACAGGATCCTCGGGCCCATTTTTCTCGACGGAAATCTCACGTCAGCCAAGTACACGACTGTACTCACCGAGGAACTCCCCCGCCTGATGGACGGAAACCCCATCCGTATGGACCAGGTTTGGTGGCAGCAGGACAAGGCCCCTGCCCACAACAGTAACGCGAACAAGGCAATCCTGGACGCCATGTTCCCGGAGCGCTGGATCGGTACGAGAGGTCCGGTTAGGTGGCCAGCGCGCTCACCAGATCTCACCGTCTGTGATTTCTGGTTCTGGAGTAGAGTCAAGGAAATCGTCTACGAACGGGCCCCCACAACAAAACACGACATGCGCCACCGCATCGCCGAAGCGTGTGCCGCTATTTCTGTTAGGGAGATGCAACTAGTGCGAGGGTCGATCCGGAAACGGCTCGCACTCACTGTCCAGCAGAACGGAGGGCACATCGAGCATCTCCTCAGGCAACGGAACCAGGAATGAAATGTGAGATATGATTCTTTTTACAAATCTTCAATGATTGACAACGCGAAACTGTCATGAATTATTATTATTGTTATTTAGAGGGTTAAAAAAAAAATCCTCAGATGTAAGAAAATAATATAACAGAAGTGATGGGACGTCAAAACTCTCTTTGTTTGCTACCGCACACAAAACTGTATCTGATGTTTGAATAACATAGGAATCTTTATCATCAAAAAGGCACCTCGTATTTTTCTTATTGTTCTGTTTAATGTTGAAAATAGGTAAGACGATAGTCCCGTGGGTCCTCGAGGATAAGCAAGGTACGGCTATCGGCGGACACGAAGAGCTGGCAAAATCAGACGTAAAACGCAAGACAAGTTTCTTTCTATTAAACGCTCGTATTCAACACTACAAAACTCTAATGATTGATTTTTATTGCGAAGAAATTTGAGCTTCAGCATTTCTGTAATGCGAGAATGGTGTCACGAAAATCGTAGAAAGTCGAGTGCACATTCGTTTGTTTTTGATGCACGTTAAACTGCATCTGTAGTTTCAAAAATGTCAAATCTAATTTTATCAAAATATGTGCCTCGTATTTTTCTAATCCTCATATTTGATTCTCAAAAACAGATGCGACGACAGTTCCGTGTGGTGTGGATGACAGCTAGGAATGGCTTTTGGCGGACGATAACACAGAACGAGACGAGAAATGAAATGCAAGACAAGTTTCTTTCTATCAAACGCTCGTATTAAACACTACAAAACTCTGATGATTGATTCTTATTGCGAAGAAATTTGAGCTTCAGCGTTTCTGTAATGCGAGAATGGTGTCACGAAAATCGAAAAAAAGTCGAGTGCACATTCGTTTGTTTTTGATGCACGTGAAACTGCATCTGTAGTTTCAAAAATGTCAAATCAAATTTCATCAAAATATGTGCCTCGTATTTTTCTAATCCCCATATTTGATTCTCAAAAACAGATGCGACGACAATTCCGTGTGGTGTGGACGACAGCTAGGAATGGCTTTTGGCGGACGATAACACAGAACGAGACCAGAAATGAAATACAAGACAAGTTTCTTTTTACTACAGGCTCGTATTGAATACTACTGAACTCTAATGATTCTGATTGCAAATAAACCTGAGTTTCAGCGTTTCTGTAAAGCGAGAATAGTGTCACGAAAATGGCGAAAAGTCTATTTCACATCCGTTTGTTAGATTTAATTTTATCAAAATATTTGCCTTGTATTGTTCTAATCGTGATATTTGATTCTCAAAAACAGGTACGACGACAGTTCCTTGGGGTGTGGACGACAGCAAGGAACGGTTTTTGGTGGTGGTTTTAGTGAGTATTTCGTAAGGCGAGTCCCACACTCCTGGGAGTGACGGTACCTTACCTAGGGTGGTCCATAAAGGATTTCCCCACCGATTTGGCCATACGCAAAGAAAAAAAAAAAATAAATAAATAAATAAGTAAATGAATAAATAAATAAATGATTGATTGAACGAATGAATAAATGAATGAATCGATGAATGAATCAATGAATAAATAAATGAATGAATCAATGAATAATTAAATGAATGAATGAATGAATGAATAAATGAATAAATAAATCAAATAATTGAAAATAATTATATGTACACAGTAGTATAGGGGCACTTTGGGGCGTCACAACAAACCCCCCTCGCGCCCCTCTCCGGCGCCAGCCCCTCGCCTAGGAGTGACTTTGGGGCGCCTTCCCCTTCCCCCGCCACCCCTTGCCTAGGAGTGACTTTGGGACGCCATCCCCTTCCCCCGCCGCCCCTCGCCTAGGAGAGACTTTGGGACGCCATCCCTTTCCCCCGCCGCCCCTCGCCTAGAAGCGAATTTTGGGACGCCATCCCCTTCCCCCGCCGCCCCTCGCCTAGGAGAGACTTTGGGACGCCATCCCTTTCCCCCGCCGCCCCTCGCCTAGAAGCGAATTTTGGGACGCCATCCCATTCCCCCGCCGCCCCTCGCCTAGGAGTGACTTTGGGACGCCATCCCCTTCCCCCGCCACCCCTTGCCACGAAGCGAATTTTGGGACGCCATCCCCTTCCCCCGCCGCCCCTCGCCACGAAGCGAATTTTGGGACGCCATCCCCTTCCCCCGCCGTTTCTCGCCAAGGAGCAAATTTTGGGGCCCCTTCCCCTTCCCCCGCAGCCCCTTGTCTAGGAGGTATTTTATTCTAGAAGCTTCTCCGGACGACCACCCCTTTCCGGCAACCCCTTACTAAGGAGCGGTTTTTCCGCCTCTAAGTTCCGCGGCTCGTCAGCCCTTCGCCCGCAACCCCCTCGCCGCGTGGTGAATATCGTGTGACGATCCCTTACCCCGGGTACCGTTGACCGCGAATCAGATTCCGGACTCTACGGGATGGCCTCTGGGCCTGTGCACCCTGACCATGGGACGATCCCCTTACCCTGGTGCCCCTGGCCGTGCGGCCGATTCTGGGGCCACCTACCCATCTGGCCTCGCTACCTCCGTTCACGAAGCGAACTCTGCGACTTGGACGTTTGGGGTTACATGTCCTCCACCCCGGCTCTCGTTCTTTCTCCATCCCTGCTCTCTCTGTGTCGGGTGCTCGTGTCACTGACCTTACCCAGCCGTCAGTGTTTATCCTAAGGTTCACGTGTGCTTGGAAAATATAGACCTGGTCACTCTCTCTCTTTCTTAATGCAAGACTATAGGCATACTTAGATTTACGAGGATCAGGGTGGGTGGGTGAGGAAACAGAACTCAATGGTGGATTGCGTAGAAAAATCAAATCTCATCCTCGCAGGTTTATTCGGTCAACACAGGTGCAAATACATACATGGTTATTACAGATAACGACTAAGTGATAATTACAATGTTCTTATAATTACACAAGATATGTTATCAAGGTTTTTTTTATTTACCAGCCTTATAATCAGCAACATCACAATTCTTAGAGGTACAACATTGAAGACAACTTAGAGGATAAATGTGATTTGAATTGACGGTGTTAGTTTTGCGTTCTGTGACATGGGCTATTCGGTTGTGGAATAATTCTGCGATACGATCGTTTCTTTCGAGGTCAGGAGTAAATATATTGAGAAAATCCCGCAGAGAAAAACCAGCAGCCATAAAGTGCATAAACATAATACAAAATTGTCCACATACATCAGAAGTGAGGCTTTGAAGCTGTCTGTCGTTCCAGTCGTATCGTCTGCAATTTCTTCGTAAAGTCCGCTTATGGTGAGGGACGAATGTTGGTAATCCGAAGCTGTCGAAGTATGTACCGTGTCCGGAGGAACTGACGAAAAATGCCACCCAGTGGCTACCGGGGCGTGTGTGATCATCCGTGTTTGACACAAAGGCTGTCGGGCGTGTCCAGATGAGGGGTATCTGATCCGCTGCAAAAACCCCGGTCTTCCCGTTCGGAATCGCCGTCATCGCGCTCCATATCTGTAGACTGTCCATTTTGTACTTCGTCTTCTTCTCCTTCTTCTTCTTCTTCGCCCTTGTTATCGGAGATAATCATACCACTCGTAGAAGGTTGTGAGGAGGTATGTGAGTCAATCGCAGTAGTAAGTATTTCGTAGGAAACGGTAACTTCGTTGTCTGACGTAGGCGCAGACGGATCAGGAGAGATTTTCAGTGAAACGACTGACTCTGGTATTACTGCTTGTAGCGTGAAATTTCTTTTTGGTACCTGCAGTGGCTGATTACTAGTCGAACTTTCCTCTCCGGTGATTTTGGGCTGACTGGCTGACAATGCTTCTGTATATTCGTATTTAGTTAGAATATCGTGATTGTTGATCCATTTCTTCACTTTGAGTGCGTTGTTCATCGCACATTCGAAAAATTCCTCCTTCTTAACGCCGTGGAAGAAGCACCATACCGAAGACCGTTCCAGTTTGTCGAACGCCGGGCAATCGATGTCCTCCAAGTTGAATATTTGACGCGCGGTACTACTTTCAGTATATTTACATTTATCGTGTCCACGGGCAAAGATTCGATGAGCGTTACGTGCGATTTCTCGGAGGTTAACGTCTAATTGAACCAGCGAGATATCACCTTCAAACCACTCGATGCCATGATGGTAGCAGGTTACGTAACTGTTCACGCCGCGTTCTTTGAGCGGCAGATCCGTGAAGGGATATGGCGGTTCTATTAACCAATGTGCCGAGTAGCGGTGATCGATGGTGACGACTGCCACCTCTTTCGGTATAAATTTACCATAGATATTTCGAAATCCTTGAATATCTATCACGTAATCCATACTTGAACTTGAAAGAATGTAGTCGAATGAATAGAGAGCTAGAAGAGCGAACCTGCAGTGACGTAGTTTGAATGCTGACTGGCTCGGCACCGTAGTTACGGGTGTTTATATACAGCCTTGTGTTACAATCCCCGTCTCAATTTTTGTTTATCGGGTGTCTCCAGCCGGTCTGTTGCTCCCCTTGAAGACGTTGGCGTGGTGTAGTCACAGTGTTCTCTCTAACGGAAATCACCACCTGGTATGTCATAGAAGCGGTCGTGATAGGAGGGGCGTGATCTCCCTCTCTTTCTTAGCCCGAAAAATCTGTAATGACCTGACGTGCAGCATCAACTTCAATAAGATTATCAAATTCAGCGTACACTAGGCAATTAACAGTTTCTTTGAGAGCATCGTCGAACCGCACTTCGACCCTGAGAGTTCCATGTTTGATGAGCGACCAGTGCGATGTACAGTTGGCTGAGAGATCGGGGGTTAGGTCAAAAGCCAATAGACAATTTCCTTTGGCGAACTGCTGCCGGCCGATACCGTTTCCTTCGTTCAGAAAATGAATCCCCGTACCGGAGAAGAGGGTGTGATAAGCGTCCACGTAGAGATCGTCTTTGCCAAAACTCATCTGTAGCGGCTTGGGTGGGACTTGCACCCCGTCGACGTACAACGACAGGAAATTCAAAGAGTAGTTTTGAAAATTAAACAGATTGCGCTGTCTTTCGCCGTTGAAGGCTTTATTGCTGACAAAACCGATTATCACTCGTTTCGGTAGTTGTCCGAGTATGACATTGTCCAGTGTTTCTGCCTGTACTCCTGCGTGTATGGTGAAAGACTTCCCCTCGACTCTGGTTACGGGATATTTTGCCGTACCTTTGGCTAGCGTCCGTGCGTGCGCCAGCAAGATTCCAGGGCTGATCTTCATTCGGCGAACGAGCAGTGAAGTTTCCAGTATGTGCAGCTTGTGGCGATTTTCGGCTTCCATGATGCAAAAACTGTCTCTTGATCTCACAAGTCGAAGACGCAGTTCCACTCCGTTGATTAAAAATTTGTCTTGATTAAATACGTCACAGTGCAGATGTCCAATCAGATCAACGGTACGTGCATTGCTCATGATCCGTTTGCGTTCGATGAAACCTCGGTCAGCACCGACGGCGTCGGCGTCGTATACATCCGATACTCCATCCTCGCTGTCGTACCATAGAGCCGAAGAAAGACGGGATTTTTTGGCGGGGGGTGCGTAATTCAGTAGAGTCTCTATATATGCTCGATAGGCGTAAGAGTTGTTGGCTGGCGAGACTAGTTTTTGATTGAAGAATATATCGACTTGATTGAACATCGAGTGAAGCAGATTGTTTACCGGAGCAGCATGCGGTGTAGCCGCGTTGCCTTCGCCTGCCGGTGGGGTAGGAGCAGACGGTTGTAGCTTCACTCGTACGCTAAGCATAGTGTGTGCCAAATCGATGTACTCATCACCGTTTCCAGGTACAACAAATTCAATCGGGGAATCGTCGGTTAGAGATGATACGGGCTTGCAGTGTACCCATTGACCAGCCTCAATAGACGTCTGCGTTGGTGGTAGAGAAAACAAATCCAGTTCCGACTTCATACACTCACCCGAGTGCGCGTGCAGGAAGGCCATTGTTGATGTTTAGATTGAAGACGAGCGGTGCGTGGGCTTACCGGGGTCCGAATATGTCTGTAAGGTCCCGTTTTTTACAACACTTTTTCCGCTTAGTTTTCTTGACGGTTCCGGCACGCTTGGGTATCTTGGCCGATGTTTTCTTTTTCGACCTTCGTCTAATTTTTCTCGTAGTACCAGCTGCTCGGTGCGCGCCGACAAGTCTGTTGACGCGGGCAATGTTTGACTGACGCGCTAATCCGCCGGCTCGGCTTTTATAACCGCTACCCTTCATGAGTTTATCAATTTTTTCTTCAGCAGCTCTTTTCAATTTGTGTCCTGATTCTATGAATCGACTCTTGACTGCCTGTTTGAACGGAGTGTCGTTTCTTACGTCTGTCATGACGTTCATCCCTGCACGTAGTGCTTCTCTTCCGACCGCGCGAGCACCACTGGACAGCAGAGGTAGTATTCGACGAAACAGGCCTCCCAAGAAGCTGCCGATTCCGTGCCCGCGTTGATGCGGTGTTCCTCGGTATACCGTCTCAATGCCTCCACCGCCGAGCTGATTTTCGTAATGTTGTATATAATGAGCCATGTCGTACCTGGTATGTTTTCCCTCTCTCTCTTTTGCTGAGCGACTCCTGTGATTCCAGTCAATTACTGAACGCGTCTAAAATGCAGCGTTACCGTCAGTGTCCCGCTCGTGAATGGTGCTGGACTACCGAATTGATCTCTTATATCGATCTCGATGGTTTGAAAGTTCGTGAGCATCAGTGGTACGTAGTACAGTGGCGATAGTGTTTTCATCTCTGATTCGCCTTGTAAGATATTGTCTTTGCCGCATGTTTGAATGACTCGTAACAGCGGGGTGTAAACATCTCCAACGATACATGGTTCCACCAGATCGCAATAAATAAACATCTGGCAGCCGGGGATCCTTGATGATTTGTTGGTTTCGGATAGCTTGCAATCTGATACCTCAACTGCACCTTCCCCAGGAGTATTGTAATGCGTGACACAGGGTATCGTTTCATTTTTCATCGGCGCATACCCCCGAGGGTGTTCAAACGTAAGTGGATAATGAATTTCGGCCAGCCCGACTTCCCAGTCTCCCGTTAGTTGAATCTGACGCGGTAACTGGGTAATGTAACAGCACGTCCGATTCTCCGGAAAAAACTGCATCGAGCTGTTGCTCGGTAAAGTTAGGTAAAACTGATCCCGGGACATTTTCTTTGATGCACGAGTCGAACGGTGAACACTCAACGACTGCGAGACATGCTGCACTAACACGCTATTTTATCATCCCCGTGGTTCCCCCTCCACACGTTGAAGTTCAGGGTCGTAGAACAAGCCGTCGATTACTTCGCCGTTGAGATCTTCCAAGACGTACACTATCGGTGAACGTGCAAGCACTCGTCGGATCTTGAATAATTCTTCGCTCCAGTTTGCCGCGTAGCCTTTTTCAAATGTTCCCTTGGTTTTACTAATTCGTACAAAATCATTCTTATGGAATCTCGGTTTGCCATTTGGACGCGGAGGATAACGCTTTTCCATGTGGGCACGTGCTGTAGCAGCATTGCGAAGCGTCACTTCCGACGGCGCCATGCCGATGCTCGAGTGAACTGTATTGTTGTAGGCTTGCACGATTTGTGGCAAAACATCGACGTAGCGTTGCGTCTTTTTATGCGTGAAGTAACGCCACAGGCGTTCTTTGAGTGTACGATTGAATCGCTCCACGATAGCTGCTTTCACATCGGGATTACGAGTAACACGATATCGTATTTCATTGTCGCGAAGTATCTTCTGAAAAGCACTCCCGACAAATTCTTTCCCTTTGTCCGTTTGCAGTAGGTCGGGTCTGCGCGGCGTCGTGTGTAACACTTGCTCGAAACCTTCAGCAACGGTTGCGGCTGTCTTTTGTTTCAGCGGGACCACCCATGCGTACTTGCTCAATACATCGATGACCGTCAGGAGATAGCGGAAACCGTTGTTGCGGCTCTTCATGGAACTCAGGTCAGCCAGGTCAGCTTCCCATACGTCGTCTATGTTGGAAACGTTGTACCTTGCTCTCGGAAATTTCCTGTGCACGGGCTTGTGTAAGGTGTAGGCATCCTGAGCTGCCAGCCATTTTCTCACCGAATCGCGAGAGTTGTTTTCGCGTGCAACATCTTCCAGAATTCGTGCTCCCGCGTAACCGGCAGTATGCAAGGGATTGTAATACGTTTCTTCAAGAAGAGTCGTCATTTTTCTTCAGCCGAAGTGTTTTCCAACCGGATTTTGCTCCGGTGGCGCGTTTGCGTAGAGCGTATCCTGCGTCGTGAGAACGGCTGGTTACGGGTGTAACGTTTGCGGAACTTCGTCGCTTCGTCGGGGAACTACTGGCGTGTGTCGATAGTTGTTGCGATGTTACCGTCGGTAGACCCGGAGTGTCGAATGTGCGTATGTCTTTCCAAAGCGTATCGTTCCCCACGTATTCTCGGGGTACGTTGATCGTCTGAAGAAACCGTGCAAACTGACCAGCCCCTGTAGGAGTAAAAGTCTTCCTAGATCGCATGGCATGATTGAACAGGTCGACGATGTTTGCGCCGGGAACTGTCACGCCGTCTAACGAGACGGTTCCTGCGGCATCCCAAGAAAATCGTTCTGGTACGCTGCCGAGTTCGCGCATCAGCATTTCGGCCTTTGCACGATACTTCTTTGGTACCGCTGACGCGACTTTCTTTGCGCGCGCTTGAACGTTGCCAGGACTCGCAGCTACGGTGGGAGATATCATTGATTCTTCGGCTGTGTTTTCGTCTTCTTCTTCCTCCTTCTCCTCTTCCTCCTTCTCCTTTTCCTCGAGAACGTCTAATTTCATGGGTTTGCGTGCGTCGTTTGCAAAAAACAAATATCGTTGAAGTACCTGCTGATAGAGTTTCCATTTTTCTGCGTCGTCTTTCGACGGTTTGTTCAAGATGTCCTTCGTCTCGTTGTCGAGTCTTGAAACGGGATCGGTGTGTGTGGTAGTTGTATTTCCAGGTGAAAGCGTAGTGGCTATACCCTCGCTGACGCGTTGTTGAAATCTCTCCATACTCTCCATAGGAATTAAAACCATCTTCTTTGTACGTTCCATTTTGCTACTTGGAGAAGAGGCTGGAAGCTAAAGTCCCGAGTAACGGAGCGAGCAAGAGGGTGAGAAATCCGTTCCCACGTTGAACAAGAAAACGTTTTTTGGACTTCCAGGTACCCCGGTTGCTGGCCAACCGCCGTAATGTCTGTTTATGACGTGCCAGACGATTTTTCTGAATTCTGGACAGTGCTACGTTACCCTCCAAGGTGTTCAATGCACACTCACAAATAGTCTTTACCAGCGAATTGTCGGCCGTGCGTAGCAATGCCGATCTCTGCAACGGGTTCAATTTCTGCAGAGCGTGCAGCGCTACTGCGTTTGCTTTGGTGAAATCGGCACGAGCTCTGCGACCGGACGCGGTACGGCGTATTCGAGGCATCACAGCTGAACGACTGGAACCCGGTGCGCATTGGTGACCTTTATATCCTTTCGCGGAACGTAGACATAGTGATTATCGTCCGAAGGGAAGATGTTTATTCGGAAACGGCAATTCTCCGGAGTGGATTGCTTCAGGTCGAAAAGCAGATATCCGTGTGGCGCTGCGGTAGCGTCGTGATAGGCCTCTTGAAGAAACCTCGGATCTTCGGGATACACCTGTCTGGCAAGGTGTTGAATTTGGGCACGATCCCGTGGATTTTTGAAGAAGACTATGTAGTTTGCGTTGAGGGAAATATCTCGTTGACCGTTGCCCTTGTGAAAGAGATTTTGTGTTATGTAGAAAACGCTGAGGTTCTTATGATGACAGACCTTGGTAAAAAGATCAACGACGACATTGTTTGAAGCCTCTCGCATCAGATCGTGGATAACCAAAAGTTTCGGTTTTTTGTCACCCTCGTAATCAGCGTGTTGCGGTAACCCCTCGCGGTACTCTATACTCTTGTCCCCGTCGTACAACGGCTGCCATTCGTCAAAGTACCATATCACACGACTAAATCTTGTGTCGCACATTGACGTTCCATGACGCAGAAAGTTCTTGACGAAATTTGATTCACCGCATCCTGATGGCCCGGCTACAATGGCCGAAAACGGATGTTTCCAACGTGTGTCCGTCATCGAACAAGAAGAAGAAGAAGAAGAAGAAGAAGAAGAAGAAGAATCCAGGGATAATGCGGGATCTATAAAAAATTTAAACAATTGAAAACACGTTCTTTTACTACGCTAGCTTGCTCGCGGCGGCGGCGGCGGCGGCGGCACTCCCTTCGTGCGCTGACCATGAGCTTATTCAAGCGCACGCGGAAGCGTAACCGCGCAGGTACGAGCTTATCGGCGCGGTCGCGGTCGAGCTGATTGTGCGTGAGGCGCGTACGCCATGAGCTTATTCGTACGCGTGCGCGCAGTGATATCAGCTTGAAAACAGCGCGCCCCGCCGCGGTTTACGAGATGAATTTTTACCAGCAATGCGAGATTTTTTCACAATTTTTCATGCGTAGGGTTTAAGCGTGGTACTAACCTTTATACAGTTTGGCGGGACACATACAAGAGAGTATTTGATGGGTTGGCCTGGCGTCTCGCCGGTTGGAATAACAGGCGGTTGGGGTAAGAATCCTTTCGGTGTCCTCTGTCTGTCCGTCTATTTGTTTGTCTGTCTATCTATCTGTCGCTCAAACGCGCGCGTGCATTCCGTCCGGGTGTCTGTACTACCGCAGGGTGAGAAGACGGAAGCTGTGGTGTGCAACTGCTCGGAGTCTGGGATCTTCGTCATCATCCAGTGCGATAACCGTAGGGCAGCGTATCGAAACTCGTGACGCAACAACGCCTTTTCACGTACACCGGTTTACACGTTTTGTGCTCGGAGCGCGTCACGACTGCGTGCAGTTCCGTTCGGCGAATGGCGCGATACTCCAAGGGAATGGGTGCAGCGGCTTCTACCACCATCCGCTTGTTGGCCTCGAAGTTGATTTTCGAGCTCGTTGCGTGATTCAGTGATATGCCTTTCACCTTGCAAATTTCCACCTCTTCACCATTCGGACGTTTAATGATGAAAGCATAGAATTTTGGCCCTCCCGAGACGAAAGCGCGTATAAAACTCCCACGGCCGTAAGACGCCAACTCGTCCGTCAGGTCGCCAAGAAAGTTACCCGTGGGAGGTTCATACTCGTTTGGCCTTCGGAGGTTTCGGGTATAAATTACTGAATCGGTGTCGTAATAGAGCACGCGCCGATCGAGCTTCTCAAGGAACGAGAAGAGCTTCAGCCGAGCCTGGGCAGTGGTGTACGAGGCAATCACGACGTTTGCCAGCGCTGACGGTTCAACGCTGTGTTGCGCGTGCGACCAACGCACGTACAACACTTCGTCGTTCACGGGCAGCAAACCGGACACCTCGACTTCAGGGTTGGTCAAAAGCTCGAGCAGCTGCTGACGCGTCTTTATAACCTCTGTTTTTACCAGATTCTCGCGTTGCCCGAACTTGCCCCAAAACGAATTTAAGCATAATTTGGAAACTGATCGCATGCCGGGATTCTTAGCAATACGGTCGCGATCTAGCCGTATACCCTCGACCCGCTCATACTCATCAAGGTAGCGCATTCGAGCCGACTCGTCCTCGCATTCACCAGGCCAGCCGCTTGCCTCTTGCTTAATCTTGAGGAAGGTGTCGATATAGCCGGCCAAGTGCCCACCTTGACGAGTAGTCGGGTCAAACGATGTCACCGTATACGACCAGATCTCGCGTATGCTCCTGATCTTGTATCCCATTTCCACGGCTTTTTTTAATTCGATCGACACCCACGTGCCCTCGAATTCTCGCGCAGCCTCGTCATCATGTCTACACTCGTCCTAGTTCAAACTCTGACAACATGAGCGGCACAAGGCAAACATGAGTTTGTCATGCATGCGCACCGGCAAAACAGGGTGATAAAGATTGCGAGGCGGTAAAACTCGGCATTTGATGAGCCCCTCAACTCGCGTGATGTCGCAACCGCTCGACCCTGTCAAGAGCTTACACTCCTCTCCAACGTAGACCGTCGGGTGGCCAACGGGGAACCTTCCATTCTTACAGATGAACGGATACAACGAGCAAACATCGACGTATCGTATTTCCTCGTACGCGTTGCCCGTTGCATCTGTTTTCACCTCGTAGTATCGGGAAGCGTTCCCCGTTCGACCGCCGTAGAACGCATCACGCGGATTGAGTGCTTCGCTCGTGGCAGTGCCAGCGATCAGCGGGTGTGTTGCCACGTACTCCTTCATCTCCTCGTTCTCCCTCAAGCTCCGATCAAACTCGCATTCCCACTGTTCCGTCACGCGGTAACCCAATTCGCGCATACGGCTGATCTTTGCACGAGTTTCCTCGTAACGCCTATCCAACGTCTCGCCGTTGACGCTACGCCTATCGCGGTTGATTCGTAAACATTTACGACAGCCGTGCCAGAAACAACCGTGAAACTCGTAGACGTGTCGCGTACCGTCGCCCGCGACATGGTATCCGTCCACCTTGCGACCCGTCTCCGGAATCCGAAACTCACGTCCGTTTCCGGCATGCCTGATGTCAATACCCAGCTCGCGCTCTTTCACGACCAACCACTCCAGAGCCTTACGAGACTGGGCATCGGCAAGACGATAGCCGCCCGGTGGCAGGATACCTATTCGCTCTGGTTGTAAACAATTTTTACGTCACAGCACCGAACAAGCCGAGGCAATTGTCATGCTCTCGGTAAAGGGACACACTCTGCCGCACTCCAGAAATATGTCCCTGAATGCTACGCACGCACGTCGCAGAATATCCACGTCCGACCGACAGTACGACAACAATTCCGCGTCAAAGTCGAACAGATGGTCGTTCGCTACAGCCTCGTTGTACCATGAATAAAACTCTGCTCGCGCATCGCTACTCATGGTATCCGGAGAGTAAAACTTCGCTGCGGGGAGCGGTCCCACGTAACCCACGTTTTCAGGGGTATTGAAAAGGTGGGGAAATACACCTTTCACGGAAGTAGTCGGTAGTCCAAAAGCCTTCGGTAGCGCCGATAATGCCATAGGCATATATGCTAAGGAATCCAGAAATCGGGTGTGACCCGTTTCGAGCATAATGATCTTACTGCCGCTTAGGATGACCTGCGGCGGGTTTCCATCCCGCTCAACCATATGCCGCAGTATGAATTGCGCGTCAAAACCTTTTGCATTGTGCGCAATGCATACGATGCGGGCAAAGTCCTGAACGGGCCGAGTAGCAAAGTCTACCAACTCCTTCACCGGTTCCCTCCTGCAAACAAACTCACGTACGAGCCCGCAAGCGGAACAGCCGTTCGATATATCGGGATCGTGGATACATTGCGTACACACTTGTTGCGCTACGCACAAGTTCGGCACATGTATGTTTGTCGTCGCGTCACCGTCTACCGTCTCGCATTGCTGCGTTTCGAAATCATAAAAAATGAAGATGTAACGTTTCGGTCTTGTCGCGTCTTTTAGCGGCGTCATGAAGCAGTAGTGATTGTACGGGTTGCAGCGGCACGTGACGCAAAAACGAGTTTCACAAATGTGTGCCCTCCACGAAAGATTTACGAATCGCTTGCAATTCCGGCATATACGCAGCGTTGCACAAACGGAACGACGCGGACTGAAGGAGCCGATCCTGCGGTGGTACTCCAGACAACCGTTACCGCGGAACACGCGTCTGCAATCGGGACACTCGATTTTGCGAGACTGGCTGTTGCACGGTGGCGATGCGAGGCACTGCGGGCACTTTACGGAACATCGGTGTTCGTACCCGTTGTTGAATTTCCTATTGCAGGGTTGACAGAAAAAGGCCCCTGCTGCCGCCGCGGTTAAATTCACAATTGGGCAATAATGCTGTTCTTCGGGATAATACAGCAGATTCAATCGGTGCCTGACATCGCCTGTTCCGTTTGCTCTCACCACGGCAGTACCGTCGTAAAATGCCGCTTCGCCGGTACCTAGCCTCCCCAACTCGTACACTGTGATGAGGAATCCCTCGCGTGCCAGATAGTTCTGGAACTGTGCAATTTCATGCACTATGCACCCCGTTGGCGGAATCTCGACACCGGCGTTCGCAACAAGATTACGCGCTTCTGCACGCTGGAAACTGGACCTAGCGAATCTCACCATCTCGTAATGCTCGTGCAGAGCGCCACTGCGGTTCGGGCCTCTCTCGGCGTGAGCCTTGGCTACAACGAGGGCACGAGGTAAACACAACCCGTCACTGTTGACAATCTGCACGACGGATTTTTTAAGTACCCCCACGTGCGTGATCGGCTTCGGCTTTCCGCGACCCTCCGGTACTCCAACACTGTGTACCGTCACGGTAAAGACGCTGTCGACGCCAAACTCTGATGCGCTCTGGGCTACGCTGAAAACTAACTTCCAGAGGTCACTGTACCGCGAATCCCTCACCGGCTGGAACGATAACCACGCAGGACCATGATTAAAACTCTCCGCGCTAAACGTGAAACCTATGTAGTCGCTACTCCGACACGTTGCTACGGCATAAGCATGCAGGTCTCTGAACGCGTCCTCCAGCCACTCCACTAGATTAACACCCGATTCAGGGGCCGCGATCTTCATTCGCAACTCACGCCCTGTGACCGCGAATTTACGAATGAATTTCGTTGATTCACCGATAACCGTGAAACGGTTACCCAGTGAATCAGCCCCGTCATCGGGTGCCTGACTTGACTCCTTCTCGCTCGCGGCTTCACTCTCCAGCCCCGATTCTCTCCCCATGTTTCCAGAGTATGCACCCTCTGTCTCGTCGTCGTCAGCATCGTCGTCGAATTCAAACGCCACATCGGAAGCTGTCTGTGTCTCGTCATTGTCATCGGCATCGTCATCGTCTGACTCTAATGTCACGTCAGAATCGTAATTCGGAGCCCTTCGGGCCCTACCCCCGCCGATCTGTATGCCCGAGGTACTGGCACCCTCGTTCACGCGAAACGGTCCGACAGTTTGCATAAGACCCCCTGTTGTACATATAAAACAAAAATAAGACTAAACCGCCATGGTAAAGCGTCGTCAATCCGCAAGTATAGTTGAATTTCGCGGTTTTACTAGAAACGCACACCCTAGAGTACCCGCGTGATCAGCTCCCCTAGAAAATATCCTCGTCCATCGCCGGCGGAGTATAACTCATCTGAGTGAATATTCCACTCTCGGGTGTCTGCGGCCACGAGAATATTATCGCCTCATCCATTGGGGATATGGAATAATTGTCTTCTTCTCCTTCTGCTACCGCCGGCTCATGAGCATCGACCGAATCTAATCACCCGCCCCCACCAGAGAAGAAATTGCTCGTGAGTTCATATCAAAATACCTAGTCTGCATTTTTTGTTTTCAAACTTTTCCTGTATACCTTGAATTTCCAACACTCCTGACGGACCTGGACGTGACAACACTAAGGTCGACGCCTGTGATGAATCGATTTCTGCAACGGACACAATAACCTTCAGTACATGCGTGAAAGAAGAATTCTAGAACTCTTGGAACACCGCTCACGCACAACGTATTTACACACGGGTACTCCATGATATACGGCATATCGTAGAGACAAATCATCTGGACTTACCGTCACGAGCTCCGACAGATATCGGCTCCTCGGCGGTCATATCGTTCACCATCGTCTCATTCACCCCTGCCTCTCCCGCAATCGCCAACTCCTCGCAGGCAGCACAGCCCTCGAGAAGAGCTGCCTCGATCTCACTGGTATCATCCATCATGAATTCTAACACAAGGAAATTTTGATATATCACTCGCGCACAACGTATTTATACGCGACAACTCCCTGCTACGTCACAGCGTACGGACAATCATCCGGACTTACCGTCACGAGCGGTAGAAACCGGGTCCTCGGTGGGCCTACCCAGCGCTACTCCTTGCGACGCAATCGTCTCATCGGCAACGTCGACGACGATATCGCAATTGAAACAGAATCGTTGTTTTCGCCAACACTGCGATTTTCTAACTGAGAAGATCTCCGGGCCCACAACTATTTATAAGTTCAACAGGTTGGGTTTTGTTTAGGCCAAATGCTATTACAATACGTTACCACGCCGCTTCTTGAGCTAAGTATACGAAATTTTACTATGGTCCGCTAGCGTAAACCTTCCGCGGCGGTTCGCGGTGAGACACCCGCAGCCAGGGTGAAAATAAACCAAAGCTATCCGGACCCAACGCGGAGGCTGCCTGCTACATATGGCAAAACAAATCTATTGACAGCGATAATCATGGTTTTCTCATAATTAAACAAAGTTGTACAGCTGACGTCATTTAACTCGCATGCCCTAAAGCCTACTTTGATTAACGGGAGAACGGGTATTCGTCGAGACATATGAAATTTAGAGATAAACTAGAAAACGATCCGATGGATTCGCTCGCAATTCCTACCTCAAATCGTGGAGCTGATTCGGCGGTTGGTGACGGTTAGAAGCAAGTGTATTTGAGAATAATGTTAATACTCTTCTCATGCGACGTCTATGTATACAGCCATCGATAAACTGCAACTGTTTGTACCACCCTCAGAATAGGAAACGAATTATGAACCTAATGCATACTGGACCTATGGAGATTGTAGACTCATCTTGAGACATCAAAATGATACAGCCGGCGAGACCCCCCTTTTGTATTCCTTCGTCCACTGAGGCATAACAATCAACATACCGTAAGAGCGTACGTTGGAAAAACAGGGACCAGCCTACCGTCCGACGCAAGGCCCAAACATTGCAAGCATAACACGGTCCATGCTGTATACACCCACAGCTCTTCCCATCATCTTTCTTCTGTTACAATGATGACGTATACGTCCCTCGATAGACTGCAACTGTTTGCACCACCCTAGGGAACGGAAACGAGATATAAACCTAATGCAGACCTACGGAGCTTGTAGACTCATCTTGCGAATACGAAATGATACACCCGGTGAGGCCCCTTTGTATTTCCTCGTCGACCACTAAGGCATAACAAACAACATATCCTATGGCTGTCCGTTAAAAAAGCGGGGACCAGGCTACCGTCCGGCGCAAGGCCCAAACATTACGGGTATAATGCGGTCCATGCTGTACACACCCACAACTCTTCTCATCATCTTTTCTGTTACAATGATTACATACCGGGACAATCTCTTGAAACTATACATATAATGCGCATGCGCGAGTTTTATCGGCTGCTCGGGCAGGTTGGCCACTCCGAGTTTCAGCTGTCAAACTCTGTTTCTGGCGGCGCCGTAGTTCATACGAATTTTTGAGGTTAGAATCTCAAACAGTCGAGGTAGTGACTCGGAAAGTTGATGCTAATGCTCTTTGAAAATTGGCTTTATTCGACTAAAATGAGAAATGTGTTCGAATGTTGGGTGCTTGGAAGAAACGCAGCAGGTAGGTGCGAACACTTTATTCAATTTTTTTCATTATTTCGTACATTAGAAATAACAATGGAACTTTTATCTATCAACAGGTGATACGGCCAAAATAATTACATCTCTGATATTCACTGTTATCTGCCCATTCAATTTGTCAGACGTACAAAGATCATCGCCACTTTCAAGCAACTAAGCAACTTTCTCACTCTCTTGTGATTTCAGGCGGTAATATTGAATTGTATCACTTTCGAAAATGAGACATTAAACCGAGCGTTCAAGAAATTTAAATATCTCACTATCTGTAACGGAACTGTGAATCTTTTTTTTCTTGAAAATAGTTCAACAAAATTTACGAATATGTTTTTGGTTTTGGATGACCTTGAACAACACTGTATTAATAAACTAGACTTCAAGCCTTCATTCTTTTTCAGATACGTAGACGACATAATTACAGCTGTCCCTTCGCATAAAGTCGCAGAAATGCTTTCAGTTTTCAATAGTTTCCATCCGAGACTACAATTTACATCTGAATTTGAGTCTAATCACCAAATCAGCTTTTTAGATGTCCTGATTATCAATGACAATCAGCTCATTAAAACTGATTGGTTCCACAAGGCTACTTGGTCACAAAGGTATTTAAATTACCATTCTCACCATCCCAGATCATACAAAATTGGAACGATCAATTGCTTAGTTGACAGAGCGATCCGACTCTCAAGCATGGAATTTCACAATAAAAATTTGTCCTTGATTCAGCAGGTACTATTTAAGAACGACTATCCACCTCGCCTGCTCAACAAACATATAAAGTTTAAATATAATTCCATCTTGTCATCTATTAGCCCTAACAACAATTTCGATACAACTACTACACAGACCATTCAAAAAAACTATATTTCCATCCCTTATGTAGCGGGTTTGTTTGAGTCACTTAATAGAACATTCTCCAAATACAAAATTCAATTTGTGGGCAAATGTGCACATGATATATCCTCGATGTTTGATTCGGGTAAAGACCCCTTACCCCTGGTCAATCGCTCGGGTGTAGTTTACAAAATACCTTGCAATCATTGCAACAAGGCTTACATAGGCCAAACTAGTAGACAACTACACACCAGGATTACCGAACATAGACGCAATATCCACGAACACGAGGATAATTATACTGCATTGACGAGACATGCCATCGATTTCGACCACTCTTTTAACTATTCTCAAGCTAGCATTATTGATGTTGAACCTTTGTATTATAATAGGCTTCTGTGAGAAATGTGCAATATCGTAGCACATCCTAATTCTGTCAACCGTAAACGAGACATAGAACACCTAAGCAATATTTACACCTCTGTGATACGACCATCGTAATTTGTCCATTACCGACTGAGCTTGCTCTCGATTTTACCTTCATAACACAAAAAAATTTTGTTTTCCGTTTAACCCGTTGACTCTGCGTTGCTCTGATAACTATTGAGATCGACCTCTTCCCACTACACACTAGACGTTCCACTGTGCTTATGTGCTCTGACTCAACCATAACGGCTGTGTATTTTAATTCTTTTAACAAACCAACTATAATTATGAATTCGTGGGAGTTACGTGTCGCTAATGCAGTGTGTTTCGTTTTTTGTCGTTTTTGCCTTTTTGTTCTATTTATTCTTCAATTATCAACACGCTTTTATGTAACTGGAAGTGTTATCGCATATGAGGTAATCTCTCTTTTATACTTGCTTCAACACCTTTGCATATTATTTACATCAATATGTCTTATTTTGTCAAACCTATTTGTATATTATTTTTTATTTTGTTCGTGACAGATATTTAAATAAAATTGTTCTGAGGAGGGTCCCCACCAGGGTCGAAACGTTAACACGATAAAAAGTGTTTTGAGTTGTGACCTTCATATCCAAGAATAACTTTAATCAACAAATCTCCAAGGTCAAGATAAATCTTCTTCAAATTTACGAATAGCCGATAGCCAATGTATTTTTTCCGATTAACAAATTATTGCTACTACTATTTAAAATTTCCGAATGATTATCAGAATTTATTTCGCAAATTTTCAATGATGTTCGATTAAATAAATGAAGAGAACCTAATACTCAAATTGAAAATTCAAGTAATATTAGATTTATTAAAATGATTTCTGTATTTCATGTTAGTGCGGTTCCAAACAAAGAAAATCTAATCGAAAGCGTAGAACTCAGGAACGTAAATCACATCCTGTGACACAAGTTGAAAATCAAGTTTCTCAAAATGCGCCTCAATGTCACAATTAGCATCAAGGACAATCATGTTTTAGAGTAATGTCAGAACATTATTACGAGGATCTTGACTTATCGGATTCAAGATTGTGTCCCTTGTTCCATCAAAATAAATGAATATCTAATTTTTAACCAAGTTTATGGAGATTTTTTTCCAAGTAATGTAATCCGATACAATATCTTGTTCATAGTCCTCCGAACATCACCTTCTAACAAGGATATTTAGAAAGAGTCCCTTTGTTGCAGAAACCATTATAAGATTCTTGGTTTTCAATTCGTGCTACTGAATAACTCTGTGTCCCAGGTTCCATTTTCAATCTCAAAATGGGATTTTTTTTGCTCCAGATAATGCTAACATGAAGTTCAGAAATAATTGCGGTACATGGAGATTCACAAGCTGTCAGTCTTAGCGTAGGACCCTATAAAGAGTGTAAAATTGAATTTAGTTTCAAGTTATCGTGCAACTAGCTAGCCAGATGACACCGTCAACTAAGATTAAATTTAAAGACATATTTAACTGAACTTATTCAACAGTTCTAGATTTAGATTGATTCAGTTTGCCTAGCAAAATTCAACCCTACAATCTAATTGAGGACTTGAAAAACTATTTATCTGAATTCAATGCCAAAGAGAGTAAAAGTAAGCTTCAAAATAAGATACCAAATCAAATGGTATAAAGTTTGAAAAACAATGCTGGTCAATAATAATGCTTAAATTACAATGGTGCACAGAATGATTCCTCGGTAGAATGAATTGGCAGCAACGGTTGAGTAACAAACTTATCGCTATTGGCTCGATCAAAGTAAAATGATGGGATATTCAGCCATAATGATCTGTAGTATGTCTCGCTCTTCAATTTTGCCTCAACTGATGTTAAGAAGGTGGCGATGGCCTGATAAAATTCACTCCGGCACCTGATGTCTGACGAAATAACCAGGTTCGATGGTTCTAATGATTGCACCGCTCGAGAAACCAGGATCCTTGCGACCTAAACGTTTTGACCATCAGGTAAGGCATAATTTTCCTCGTGTTAATTAAAGTTTAAACTTCGAGCCTGCTGAAAAAAAAACGAATTTTATCATTGAATCCATGTTAAAATATTGTCATTGTCAAAGATCACGTAATTGGAAATTTACTTACATGCTTCCATGCCTGACAAATTTAGTCCCGCTTTGACAATGAATTATTTCGTACCTGAAAATATTAGAAGCTATTATTATCAAACAGGATCTTTTGGTATTTTTGAATACAACTAATTTCAAATAAAATGCACAAAACATAAAACGTTAATGAGACGCATTGCCACCAGACATCACCCGGCTTAATGCTCGAAAATTACAATCACAAATTACTGATCGTTAGATATCGTTTGACGTATTGCTTTTGTGAATACCATTTATTGAATTTGTATTGTGGAGTTTTTTCATAGTCCATATTTTTTCGAAATCAACAAAATTCTTCGATTAGCAAATCCACAATATGATCGCGAATATCACGGTAGGATCGCGAGGTTACTGAAAATCGTTCACCTGAACCGCTGAATACGAGGTGAATAAACATCGCCGATCACATCGCGAAACTATTTCCTTGTTTTCCTACGTAATGATGAAGAGGGACATCGATTTCTAGAATTGAAACTCAGAGACAGATCACCACGTGGTATTTAACCAGATAGTTCGTATCCTAATTCTGTGCATACCGGCGACACTGGAAGGGCGCGAAAACCACGATTCTGGTGATACCAGAATTTGATTGGATGAGGGTAACGATCGCGACTGGTATCAGCCAATACAATCATCATTCTCCAGAGTTTCGTAACTTTCCCACCCGCGAATATAAACAACCCCGCCCGCGTAAATTGACCACTTTGCAAAAAGATCGCGCAACTTCAACCACGTGTCTGGCAACTACCTCGATCTTTTTGTGAATTTTTTCATCGTGTTCATTAGATAAAAAAATGCCTAATTACAAGTTTTCTGTGCAGGAAAAGGTGGAGTTAGTCAAACATCATTACCAGGGCCTGTCTTACCGGGAAAATCAGGCCCATTTCGCCGTCACACACCCGGATCGACCGACACCCTCGTTAGCGACCATCAGGAATCTGGTTTTAAAATTTGAAAAATCCGGTAGTGTCGACGAGAGAACCAGGAAAATCTCTCAGCCAAACCGTCAACTGAGCTGGGATACCAAGCTAGACATCTGCTTGACCGTCGAAGAGGATCCATTCAAGCCTATCAGCCGCATCGCCCAGGACTTGGAAATATCTAACGCGTCGGTCAGAAGAGTATTGTGTGAAGCTAAGTACAGATCGTACAAGTTTCAAGTCCATCAAGAACTCTTGGCTGGTGATAACGATAGTCGTCTTCGCTTCAGCCAAGAGTTGATGGAACGTCTGAACGCAGACGAGGGCTTGTTGAGTCGCATTTGCTTCTCAGATGAAAGTACGGTGATACTTGTCGGGAAACCGAACAGGCAGAACACCAGAGCCTGGTGTCGAAACAACCCTCGTCTGTTCATTCAGGCGGGCACGCAGTACCCGTTGAAGCTCAACGTCTGGCTTGGCGCGATTGGCAATCGGCTGATTGGGCCATTTTTTATTGATGGAAACCTCAACGGCGAGAAGTATCTCAGGTTGCTGAGAGAGAGGATTGTACCGGCTCTTAGGCTGATTGAAGAAGAAATCGAGAGTGTATTTTATCATGTTGAGCTGGCGTTATTATTAGCAGAGTGCGTATGATTTTCAAATGAATAATTTTACGCTTACTACAAGTAACGTATCATTTTCTGTGTTTAGGGCGAAGTTTGGTTTTAGCAGGATGGAGCCCCACCGCACATCACACGTGCGGTGCGTGATAACCTCGACCAACAATTCCCTGGACGCTGGATTGGCAGGGCAAGCCCGGAGGTCGAGTGGCCAGCCCGTTCACCTGATCTCGCTCCCTTGGACTACGGCTTGTGGGGCCATTTGAAAAATGTTCTGTATGCCCAAGGTAGGATTGAAGACCTTGCCGCACTGCAAGCTAGGATCTTGGACATCCTGCAGAACCTGTCTCCGGATATTATATCCAACACGACAAATGCCTTCTACGACCGGCTCGGTTACTGCGCTGCAGCTGCTGGAGGGCATTTCGAGCACTTTTTGAAAGGCAACCAATGGCCAGACGAGGGGTGATCAGAAGAGTGGAGATTGGTCTCCCAGTGTTTTCGGACGATTGTCTTGTAAGTTATTGTTTTGTTTCCTAATTTTTCATTAATAGCATGATTTACACTGTAATATTAACTGTTGTTCTTTTTCTCTTTTTATTTTTGGATATCTGGTGAACCCTCTTTGTTAACGGAATATTGATTGTTGTACAATGGAGCTGCAAAAACTTTGTCAACTAATCAATGATGTCGGTGAGGGTTTTTGTGATTATTGCGTCGGGTACGTTTTCTGTTAATTGCTACTCTTTGTCCTCCTAAGCTTCGTGTTTAAGATGAATAATTTCTTTATTCCTTGTTACTCATTTCTTTTATTTATTTCATGTTCATCGGCACTAATTACTGACTTCTGGAGCACTGCACCGTAACGAATCTACTCTGGAAATACCTTCTACTGGGTCTCAACCATTCATTTATTTTTAATTTTATGTAAATAAAGAATCTGTTCACAATAAACATTGTTTTTACTTACCTACCTCTGTTTGTCCAGACTCCCACTTGTTAATGACATTTCACGTTGAATTTCAGATTTCTTCTTTTAATAAATAACACCCAATTTCTGTATCATTTGATATTTGCTTTTCCGTTAAATTCTTTATCGCGTCGGTTGAATATCTACCGAAATCAACCACGGTATTGCTGAACGATACTATTCTTCTTAGACAATTCACGCTACGTAAGAATAAACAGCAGCATAACCTCAATCCGCGGCTTTACGCGCGAGAGAATTACAGCTTTTGTTTCATTTTGTGTACGTTGGCGGCTTGCTCAGCAGAAGAAAACATCACTGCGGCGCGATTTCACCGACCAATGAGATTAAATTATTTGGCGCATGTGCGTTATATGTATAGTTTCAAGAGATTGTCCCGGTATTCATCCCTTGATAGACTGCAACTGTTTGCACCAGCCTCAGAAACGAAAACGAGATATAAACCTAATGCAGACCTACGGAGATTGTAGACTCATCTTGCGACAACGAAATGATACACCCGGTGAGGCCCCTTTGTATTTCCTCGTTGACCACTAAGCCATAACAAACAACATACCCTAAGGCTGTACGTCGGAAAAGCGCGGTCCAGCCTACGAGCCGTCACAAGTCCCAAACATTACGTGTATAACATGAACCATGCTGTATACACCCGTAACCCTTCCCATTATTTTCTTTTCTTGCAATGTCTACGTATACATACCTCGATAGACTGCAACTGTTTGCACCGACCATAGCTCCGAATTCGAGCTCTAAACCTGATGCAAGTTTGATACTGGCCTATCGAGATCGTTGGGTTTTCTGGCGACATATTTATATTTGTCTTACTCCCCATCGTGGAAACGAAATATAATCAACGGCGTAAGCTTGATATAGTCTGGTAAGGAACGCCTGAATCATACGAGGCATTAGAATTTCGTTAATTCTTTTTAGTCACGCTGCGAACGCCGTTTTGTAGAGTGGGGGGTTACACCCTCTATATTCAAGTGAGATACAAAAGAGCGTCAGTCTTGCGTCAACTACGGAAGAATCCTCACGTGAACTATGGCTACATCCAAATCTTCTGCACCAATGGGCAACGTGAATAAAATGTATAAAACATTTACGAAGGCTTCGAAAAAGACTGAGCAAAATCTGCTATTGTCGACAACGTATAGTCTAAATAATTCTTTTACTAAGAAAATAGTCATCGGTCTCGGTCTACGGCTCGACGATCAGTTTGAACCGGTCATCAAACTCGTCAACAACTCCTCCGGAGGCGTGCGTCTGACACCAGCGGCCTGGTCGCGACTCGCAGATGAGTTGGACAATATCTCCGAATACCTTGACATAGAAGGATACACCGATGCCCAATGGTATTTTAATCGGATTGAGCTTGGTGGCTGCAACGTCGAATTGCCAACAGCACACGGTGAGCGAGCCGTCAGATTTGAAATACCTACGGAATCCGAAGTCACCGAATCAGAAGATAAGGAATCAGACTGCCCAGACTCGGCCACCCAGGATGAGAACTTTCAGTCACCCGCCAAACGCCAGAAAGTGTATCAACCCACCATTGTAATGCAGAAATCCACATTCAACGGACTTAAAGCTATATTTGTGTGTGTCGACGAACGGCTACGAAGGCTTCAGCGTTTAGCCCATTCAGTGAACGAGTGCAAGAAATCATACGTCGCATACATAGCCGAGAAAGTGAATCTGACGCAGCTCAAGGAACCGAGTCTTCATCGCATCAGGCAAATAGCGGAGAAGGAATACGGCGCGGTCCTAGAACACATCGCGTCGTCAGCGAATCCTGCCTTTGCCGAGAATTACCTCAGTATTGTTCTCCTTGAAATTACCCGGCTGTTTCCATCATACCTCGCTGCTGAAATCAAGCAGGCCATCGAACTGAGGACAAAGCCTTAGCCAACCTCTGAACAAACTATTTCGACACTACCATCATTAGGCATCGGGATAACCTCCTGTCCGCTATTTCGCAATGAAGACCAAGGGCACCGTACAACTCGAAATTAATCAAGAGGAAATATCAGACGTATGTGTTACCCTGAGAATTTTTTCATGTGAAGAGACTCGGATCAACACGGCTACACCCCGCCAAGCGAACGCAGATGCTGTAGATGAACCATTGTACGTGCCCGAAGAACCGCCTCATCCATTGATGGTACTGTCTATACTCGTGATTGCTATAATTATTATAAGTATAGTGGTGATGTGGGGCGCTGTAACTATAACAAATAAAAACATCCTGCTCAAACAACAAGCAAACAAATAGTAATAACCATGTACGTATTTGCACCTGTGTTAACCGAATAAACCTGTGAGAATGAGATTTGATTTTTCTACGCAATCCACCATTGAGTTCTGTTTCCTCACCCACCCACCCTGATCCTCGTACATCTAAGTATGCCTATAGTCTTGCATTAAGAAAGAGAGAGAGAGTGACCAGGTCTATATTTTCCAAGCGCACGTAAACCTTAGGATAAACACTGACGGCTGGGTAAGGTCAGTGACACGAGCACCCGACACAGAGAGCAGGGATGGAGAAAGAACGAGAGCCAGGGTGGAGGACCTGTAACCCCAAACGTCCAAGCCGCAGAGTTCGCTTCGTAAACGGAGGTAGCGGGGCCAGATGGGTAGGTGGCCCCAGAATCGGCCGCACGGCCAGGGGCACCAGGGTAAGGGGATCGTCCCATGGTCAGGGTGCACAGGCCCAGAGGCCATCCCGTAGAGTCCGGAATCTGGTTCGCGGTCAACGGTACCCGGGGTAAGGGGTCGTCACACGATATTCAGCACGTGGCGAGGGGGTTGCGGGCGAAGGGCTGACGAGCCGCGGAACTTCGAGGCGGAAAAACCGCTCCTTGGTAAGGGGTTGCCGGAAAGGGGTGGTCGTCCGGAGAAGCTTCTAGAATAAAATACCTCCCAGACGAGGGGCTGCGGGGAAAGGGGAAGGGGCCCCAAAATTTGCTCCTTGGCGAGGGACGGCGGGAGAAGGGGATGGCGTCCCAAAATTCGCTCCGCGGCGAGGGGCGGCGGAGAAAGGGGATGGCGTCCCAAAGTCACTCCTAGGCGAGGGGCTGGCGCCGGAGAGGGGTGCGAGGGGGGTTTGTTGTGACGCCCCAAAGTGCCCCTATACTACTGTACACGCACGAATACAGTATCTCAGATCACGTCGATTCAGAAATTTAAACTTGTATGTCGAGGTGGTGCACTCGTGATCTGTGAAAAAATACACCATTTACAATAATGCTGCGTCCGTTTCATAATGCATCAAATTTTCAGTGAATAATGCATCAATGAAGCTACATTATGAAACTGCGACTACAGTCGCAATTAAAACAAAGAAACGAATAAATGCGTTGATCAAACGAATTCATGGAACACTTTTCAAATTGTCCTGAAAGTAACAGCACCGAGTAGCGGAAAACGATCTGTTGGTAATACTTTTACACTAAATTGTCACTAATTTTGATAAGATAATTATCATTTTCAAATTGTCATCAAGTACGGTTAAGCATAGAGTACGACGTGGGGGTTGACAATGTGCAAATGGCCGCCGTCACAGAGATTATGTAGAAGAGTCGGAAAGAAACGAACCGAGCACTCTTTAATATGATATGTAGCGGGCAACATTGCAAATATTATGCCCGCGTCCCTGTAAATTTCAGCATTCGTTGAAAAAATTTTCAGCGAGGAGGACGGATTAACTTAAGAGGAGTATCGAACGTGCATAATTCTGTTGTGCAATACTATGCGCGATCCCAAAAAATAACGGATTTCCGAATTTACGCATTGTACATATTTTGAATGAAACAAAATATTTCATTGCACCTGTAAAAACCAATCAAACATTTGTATCACCATATCTGTAAGGAATTGTATAGAATTAAGTATCAAATCTCTGCATCGGTTTACAAACTCAATATTATCTTGCTAATTATTGTCATTGACGAACTGTCATTGAATTGAAATGGAAAGTGAAGCGTGGCGATCGCATTTACGAAAAAATGCTGTCTTTGTCGCCCACGAAATGGAAAAATCACAGGTCAAAGGTAGATGAATCATCATAACCTGACGATTATTCCTTCATGCTTCTACTTCTGTCATAACATCGGCCATACTTCTGCCGTACTTTAACGATACCTCAGCTCGTCGTGCTTCGTACATACTTATGTCGTCTGGATAAGAATAGTACGATTATCGTATCGAAGTAAAGAGCAATGCAAGGGTTTCGTTCTAAACAAATGCGAGTCATTTCGTTTTTACGCATTACGTACAATTTGTCGGACAATTAACGAAATTCCAGAATGCAACGGCATATTTTCATCGAAAATAATTTCGAACCGTGGTTTACTGTCCCCGGTTTGATCATTGCGTGAAAATAACGCTGGATCGTGGCAGTATTGCGCTCATTGTTACTACTAGAATCACAGAAAAGTCGGCCACCCATGTGCTTTGTTGCCGCGGAAATATTCGACGTACGAAAGTAAATACACGGTGTCAGAATTAACCAATTTTCGCGCATCGTTCTCCGGAATATAAATAAACTGACCTAGAATCTTGCGACGAACAAGCAATACACTGTCAAAATTCGGGTGAATTCTGTTCGTTTCTTCAAATCATTTTTGTGTAAAATAAGAGTGATAAGCCTTTGTCAATAATGCTGCACTTTGACGGAATCGGGATGATTCGATGATCATTTTCGAAAGAATTTCAATTTTTGCGCTACATCATCTCGACGTCGCCGCGTCGGCAAACGGTAATAGCGGGATCTTGATCGGCCGGATCGGCGACGCGCGAGCGTTCGCTAACCTCCGTGCTACAACGGTTGTCACTGGCAACCGATGATAACAAAATGCTTGTTAACCTCCCGTTATGCTGCTTTCGTGTTAATTATCATCGATAATTTTAAATGCGGACGTTTTTGTCACGCTTCTCTCAATGCAGATATTTTTAAACTACTAATCTTGCTGCTCGCCTAGCTGAAAACAGAGAAAGTCAGTCCAACGAAACTCATCGCGCAGAATCGTCAATGACATATCGTATACCGCTACCTGGACTCGGGTGAAGTTGGCGCTGGTCGATTTTGCCAGATATTTCAATTCCACCTGTTCCGCCAGTTAGTACCGAATTTTCGACAAAAAGTTCGAATTTTGAGATTTATTTCCGGGTGATTGGTTTGACGAATCCCGGAAAATTTTTGATATCCGCACTCAGGATTTTGCATATTTTCAGAAAAAAAAATTAAACCCTATTTTTGGTCCCGAAATCGAAAATTTTTTTCTCGCGCGCAAAAACGGTTGTTTCTGAAAAAATTTCGACTTCGCTATCGGGGAGATCGTGGCAAATCCTTTGAAAATCATGCAAAAAATTTCTCAAATCATCACACGGCTAGATTTTGGAGGGGGGTGGCCACCTTATCGTGGTAACCCTGTATATATGTATATGTTATAATTTTTACTTTACTTCTAAAAAAAGAGAAATTTTCGAATAAAAAATTTTTTCTACATCAGTTCAATTTTTTACAATTATATATAATCATTAAAAAAATCCCATATATTTTTTAATTATCTGCTCACATCTCAATTAAAATAAAAATATCATTCAGTAGAAAAATGCCATATAATTTACTTTATGAATTGTAATTTCGAACAATTATACATTGGATTAGAACTTATCATGAAATCTAAAGCAAACATACAGATAGATAAATGATTATTCATTTAATTCTATCTTTTTTATTTTAAAAAATTGATTATTCTTAAATTAAGGAAAAATAATTTATTTAAATTAATCATTTTTATATTATTGAATTACTCAACCTAATTACCTCCATTTATATTCTGTTATATACATGTATAATATTAATGTATAATATCAATGTATAATATTAATGTATATATACATATATATATATATATTATAATTTTCAATTTACTCCCAAAAAAAGAGAAATTTCCAAACAAAAATATTTTTCTACATCAGTTAAATTTTTTAAAGTTATATATAATTATTAAAAAAATCCAATATATTTTTCAATCATCTGCTCACATATTAATTAAAATAAAAATATTATTCATCCGAAAAATGCCATTTAATTTATTTTATGAAGTGTAATTTGGAACATTTATACAATGGATTAGAACTTATTATGAAATTCAAGAAAACATACAGATAGATCAATGATTATTTATTTAATTTCATCTCTTTTATTTTTAAAAATTAATTATTCTTCAATTTAAGGAAAAAAATTTATTTAGATTAATTATTTTTATATTATTAAATTACTCAACCTTATTACCTCCATTTATATTCTGTTATATACGTGTATAATATTAATGTGTATATATATATATATATATATATTATAATTTTTAATTTACTTCTAAAAAAAGTGAAATTTTTATATTAAAAATTTTTTCCACATCAGTCAAATTTTTAAAGTTATGTATAATCATTAAAAAAATCCTACATATTTTTTAATTATCTGCTCACACATTAATTAAATGAAAATATTATTCATTCGAAAAATGCCATTTAATTTACTTTATGAATTGTAATTTGGAACATTTATACAATGGATCAGAACTTATCTTGAAATTGAAGAAAACATACAGATAGATAAATGATTATTTATTTAATTTAATATTTTTAATTTTCAAAAATTAATTATTCTTCAATTTAAAAAAAACAATTGATTCAAATGAATCATTTTTCATTCTATTAAATTATTCAACTCAATTACCTAAATTTATATTTTACTAGGGGCTTCGCCCCTGCGCGCTTCGCGCGCCAACCCCATCTCGGCGCTACGCGCCTCGGGCACTCGGCGCTGCGCGCCTCGTTGTTCGGCGCTTCGCGCCTCACTATTTCCTTACGCATTGTCTAGTAGACAGGCGAATTCCTTCATGTTGATTTAATGACAGGTCCTGCACTTGCTGTCCACTTCAATTCCTTCTGTGCTTACTTTTCTTTTTTTCATCAATCTAAGCTTCCATTCGTTGGTTGAAAATTGGTGTTCCTTCTCTATTGATATCTGTCTATCTCCTTGACTTGCTGAATTATTTTGGCTACCGCTCTGCCCGTTATTCTCCAAAATCACCTTCCTTATATTATTTTTTTCTCTATATTTATGTTGCTGTTCACTCCGTAAAACACCTCTTTCTCTTGTGGTTAACATAGATCCTGGTCGTCCTCTTGCCTGGTTATAGGAATATTTGTTTATCATTATTCTCCGGCTTATTTGGTTCTTCGCACTTAAAATTTTATTTTCCTTTTTCCTTTGTGATACTTCCGACCATCCACCATCTTCATCGCCTTGTCTGCTGCTTGAAAGTCCTCCTTTCTCCATTGTCATCGTAAATCCTGGCTGTCCTTTTGACTGTTTGGTGATATATTTAGATTTACTATTATTTGATTGTTACTTTTCATACTTATTACTCACTATCTGAATTTTATTTTGGTTCTGCAAGACATCAAAGTGTCCACTGTCTCCGTCGCCGGTGAAGAGTAGCGAGAATTGTGTTCCATTTTGTGATCCGATCCAGTGTGGATGAATTTGTTCTTCGCGATACACGATTAAACATATCTTAAAAATATCCGCAGCTGCATATATTGCATTTTTATTCATATGTGATTTGTAATCACCAGGTCACCTAATCACAGCACCGTTTGACTCATTACCTGTAATAAAACCCGCAAATGTAGACCAATTATCCACTATATTTGAAACGATACTCAGTCTCACCTCTGCGTGTCGATCTTGAGTGTCGTATACACAATACGCCAACGCGCGAAAAAGACAATTCCTGTCGGGAATCATCTTGATAATTTTCGTTTGCATGTTAATTTTTTGCGCGTCAGAAACAGATACCTATAAAGATATTTGTCAAAGACTATCATAAACAGCCGATGACAGCTGTCAAAGGGTTTGCTAGATGCTTTTTGTTCTGTTTTCGGGATCTCACCCCACCGCCAACTTCATGCGTATACTATTGTTATTATAATCTTTTTTTACTATTGTTATTATAATCTTTTTCTACGTTCATTTGTTTGAAACTTTTTTATCAGATAGAGAGATTATAATAATGTATTATATATATAAAAAAGATAAGCCAATTAAGCTAATGGGTTCATATCTCATTGATAAAAATTTTAATTTTTTTCTTTTTATATAAAATGCTTGAAAAAGGGTTATTCTGGTAGAATAAATTATGTCATATTATAATCACTCTTATAGTTAATGTAAATTATTATAATTTTTAATGATAAATTTAATTTCTTCCAAAAAATATATGCAATTAGTTAGTTTAAATAAATATTTTTATTCAATAATAATTTTTGATATTATAATTACTAATAATTCTTCATCATGAATTGGTGCTTGAATAGGTATGGAAGTAAATTCATTGTCATTTACTCCTTTATTGATAAATAGTAGTAATAAATTGTCTAAATTTTCTAATTCTTCAACGATATATCATATTATTCAAGTTGGGGCTTCTTCTTTTTTATTTCTAAGAATTTTAATAATGAAAATGAATTTAATTTTTATGAATATAAATTTTTTTATGATTTTATCACAAATTAGATTAATTTTAAAGTTAGGAGCTAGTCCATTTCATCGGTGATTGGTAAAGATTATTAATAATATTAGATGAGTTAATTGTTTTTTTATTTTAACTATTCAAAAAATTGCTCCTTCATTTATTCTAATTAATAATCATAATAGATTAATTATTTATATATCAATAATTTGATCTGGATTCATAGGTCCATTGTTAGGATTGAATCAAACATCATCAAAATTGATTATAGCTTATTTTTTTATCAATCATATATCTTGGATGTTCATGTCAATATTATTTGATTTTTATATTTCATTAATTTATTGAATAATTTATTCTTCAAATAATCTAATAATTTGTATTTTTTTTAGTCATTTTAATATAAATTAGTTGAATCAAGTTTATAAGTTTAATAATATAACGTATTTTATGAAGTTTTTAGTTATAATAATATTTATGTCAATAGCTGGTATTCCACCTATAGTTGGTTTTATTCCAAAGTTTTTTGTTTTTTTTCAATAGTAAATAATAAATTTTTTATTGAATGTTTGATATTTATCATTTTTACATTAATTGTTTCATTTTATTATATAAATTTAATTTCACCTACTTTATTATATTTAAAATTAATATCACAATTGAATTTGAATAATTTTATATTCAATTTTCATTTTTTTATAATTATTTTATTTAATGTTTTTATTATATTAATAATTTATTTCATTTTATTATATTTTAGTAATTAATTTTTAAAAATTTCGATAATTTTTATAATTTTAAATTTGCAATTCAATGGTATATATTTAACTATAAAATTAAGATTTTAAGTTAAATAATCTAATTACCTTCAAAGTTTTAAATACATATTTGTTTTTAAATCTTATTTTATCAATAATAGAATTAAACTATTTCTGAAGATCACGAAAATCCTTGTGCTTATTACACTAAATAATATATATATATATATATATATATATATATTATAATTTTCATTTATTTCTTATTAAAGTTTGATTTTGGTTTTTATATTAGTATTATTTTTTTTTTGGATGTATTTTTTTAATTGATTGAAAAATATTTTTTTGCAGCATTTAATTTTAATAATTAAAGAAATTTAGAATTATGAATAATATAAAAGTATAGACAGTAAAATTGTGCCAGCAGTAGCGGTTAAACGTTTTATACAAATTAATATTCTTAATTAATAAATTGTAATAATTTATTTATGTTTGATTAAAAAGAATTTTATGGTAAAATAAAATTTTTTGATTATATATATACATATATTAGGGTGGGCCAAAAAAAAATGAGTATTTTTTTTTTTACTTTATACTCTGAAAATCAGTTGCTAGATACCTCTGAAGAATTCCCACCAAATATGAGCTCTTAATTTTGATAACAAGGTCCTCCGCTTTACAATTTTGCATTTTTTCCTGAGTATTAGAAACAAAAATTCATATCTCTTTGACAACTGTTCGTTAAAAAATATCTCTCCTCATATTGTTATAGGAAATCGAACGCTCTACAAAAAAGGTCTCGTACAATTTTTTCGTAAACCTTACCGTTTAAAAGATATCAAAGCTTAAAGTTTGATTATTTTAAGAGAAATTTCTGTTTTGCTTATGAATTTTTTAACTCGCCTACAAAAAATTTTGATGAATTGCACAACTTATAGTTTTGTAGGAAATTAACTGTTCTACAAAAATGGTGTCTTATGATTTGTCGATTAAGTTAGGCGTTTAAAAGATATTCATCGTCAAACTTCAATGCATACTAATTTTAACAGTTTTTGATGAATAATTCGAAAAATTTCAATTTAATTCATAAGTTTCATGAAAATTTATTTCAATGTGAGTTCCTAAGAAAAGAGAAATGTTTTAAACTATTTTTCTTTTATTTTTTTAGTTCTATATAATATATAATTTGTAATTTTTAATATATATTTTTATACTATTTTTCTTTGATTTTTTTAGTTCTATATAATATATAGAACTAAAAAAACAAAAGAAAAATAGTTTAAAACTACTATACTACTGAACAGGCGAATTAAATTCTTGCCGAATTCCTTATAATTAACTATCATATAAATTTATATTTATAAATAATATATATATATATATATATATAATTAATATATATATATATATATATAAATATATATATATAAAATAATATATATATATATAATATAAATTTATATGATAGTTAATTATAAGGAATTCGGCAACAATTTAATTCGCCTGTTCAACAAAAACATGTCTTTTTGATAAAACATAAAAAGTCTAATCTGCTCAGTGAAAATTTTGAATAGTCGCAGTATTCTAACTGTGCAAAGGTGGCATAATAATTTGTTCTTCAATTTAGGACTGGGATGAATGATTTGACGAGATTAAGACTGTCTTATAATTATTAATTATTGAATTTAATTTTTGAGTTAAAAAGCTTAAATTTTATTAGAGGACGAGAAGACCCTATAGAGTTTTATAATTAAATTTATTTTATTAATTAATTTATTTTTATGAAATAAATATAATTATTTTGTTGGGGTGATAATTAAATTTAATAAACTTTTTATTTTGTTTTACATTAATTAATGAATTTTTGATCCTATATTTCAGATTATTGGATTAAATCACCTTAGGGATAACAGCGTTATTTTTTTTAAAGTTCTTATTGACATAAAAAATTGCGACCTCGATGTTGGATTAAAATATATTTTGGGTGTAGAAGCTTAAAAATTTAGGTCTGTTCGACCTTTAAAATTTTACATGATCTGAGTTCAAACCGGTTTAAGCCAGGTTGGTTTCTATCCTTAATTTTATTAAAAAATTTTAGTACGAGAGGACCATAATTTTAAATTATTATAATTTTATTTAAAATGAATTTCATTGAATTTGTTAACTATTTTGGCAGATTGATGTAATAAATTTAGAATTTATTTATGTATATTTTATTATACAATTAGTAATTTATATTAATGAATTGATTATAGTTTTTTTAAGAAGATTGATTTTACTTATTATAGTATTAGTTAGAGTAGCTTTTTTAACTCTTTTAGAGTGTAAAGTTTTAGGATTAATTCAGATCCGTAAAGGACCTAATAAAGTTAGAATTGTAGGTATTTTACAGCCATTTTCTGAGGCTATTAAGTTATTTTCTAAAGAGTTTTCTGTTCCTTTAATATCAAATTTTTTTCCTTATTTTTTATCTTCTTTAATTATATTAATATTAATATTGATTTGTTGAATAACAATACCTTATGTTACTAATTTTTATTCATTTGATTTTAGTTTAGTGTTTTTTTTATGTTGTTTAGGTATTGGAGTATATCCTATTATGATTTCTGCATGATCTTCAAATTCTAAATATTCTTTTTTGGGGATATTACGTACTGTTGCTCAAACAATTTCTTATGAAGTTAGTTTAGTTATAGTGATTTTATCAATTTTATTTTTAATTGAAGGTTATTCTATAACTTTATTTAGTTTATATCAAGAATTTATTTGATTTATTTTTTTAACTTTTCCTTTAAATTTAGTTTGATTTATTATTTGTTTAGCTGAAACAAATCGAACACCTTTTGATTTTTCTGAGGGGGAGTCTAAATTGGTTTCTGGGTTTAATATTGAGTATAGGGGCTATTCCGCGTCAACCGGATCAGTCATCTCTCAGATATTTTTTTAATTTGGCATGTGGATTGTGTAAGGGGAGTTAGATTTTTGTGCCAAAGCGCGAATCTCATAATGCAAAATTCGATTTTTTATTAACAATAACAAATTAGACTCCCATTTTTTTCAAAAATTCATAACTTCGGCAACAAATTAGATACAATTTTTTTTTTTTTTTCAAATTACGCGGAAAGCTCCATAGAATTTAAAAAAAAATACGAAATGGTAAAAAAAAGTTGTTATCAATTGTTTATTTAACAATTAATTTTTCAAAGATTTTTAAAACAGTGACCGACACGATCAAAAAATTTTTTTAAAATTCTGACATGTTCCTTGAACTGTACTACAACCTGTGAATTAATTCCAGAGGGGTGTTTTTCTTCGTTTTCGAGTAAAAAATCATTAAAGGTGTCGATGCGCATGAAATTGCGGCGCGTCGAGTCTCTACGTAATGGCGGGCGGCCGGTTGCCGTCCACCGCTACCCCGCGGCGGCGTCGCGGCGTTATTTTAGAGTCATTTTCACGATGTAGGACATGATTGAAAAATCTGAAAAAAATACTGTACCTTCACAAGGCCTGCTCAAAGCGATAAGTGAAGTTTCAAGAATGTGTTTTTCACCGTTTTTTTATTACAGAGATTCAAAATAACAGTTACGCACCATGAGAGTGCACATAAATGATAATAATTACATAACTTGCTACTTATTTTAGTACTTATAATCACCCCCGAAGATATGTGGAAGCTGCGAAATGAACGCACTTACAATTATATATTTCATACAAATAAATCGCTTATTCTATGGATACAATCTATTAATCTTTGATCAAACTGGGCATTAACCTTAGAAATGTGAGCAAAGGTTTTCGTCATAACTTACATGGCTATCTTAGCGCATAGATTTACGGGTAAATGACTCATCAGAGGAAGAGTAAACCCTACATTCTACAGTTTTTATAGATAGAGGTAAAAATGAATGGAATCGTCGAGTGCCTTCAACCGTTATTGCTTGGTTCAATCGCGGCTTCAATAATTTTTCATGTTCTTCGTGTTCGCTGTTGCTGCAGAAGTCAAATGCGATATTTTTTAATGCACTCACACTCCATTCGAATAATTGCCTTGGAGTCAAAATAAGATTTTCATTGGGCCGCTGTAGGCTTGCACGTGCAGCAAATCTTTTCACAGTTCCACCAATGCCATCACATGGACTTTTTCCATGTGACGTTGCAAAGAAATGCCATTCAGCCTCGACATTGAAGTCGTCAAAATGATGAGTCAAATTAATGAAGTTGCTTTTATTTTTATATTGTGCACTAGCACCGTCAGTAAAATAAATCATTTTCTTGATAACTTCACTACCGAAGAACTCAAAAAGCTTACCGATTAGTTTCTTCTGAAACAGATGGACCGCGACTGTATTATGTTGTAGATTTTCTGATATGATAACGAAGCTTTTATGCTTTAAGTCCTCATTTTCAACATAATACACAACAAAAGGATGGATGGTAGCTTGATTGTTATTCCAGTGGAAGCTTTGAATTTCATCTTGAACAACAAATGCATAGTTTTCAGCAAAGTCACCCAAAACTAAGAACTCCCCTGGTTGTAGACGATGTTTTCTGTCTTTCAAATATGCACTTTGCTGTTTAGCAATGAAATCATGTTTCTTGAGGGCTATCGTCTGTTCCTTTAGCGTCTCGAGGAACGTTTCCGTTTCTTGCGTGATCGTTTCTAAAACAGATCGATCCGTATGAGTCCACCGTTTGTAGCTAATACTTTCTACGAAATTATCGTCGAATAAACTTTCCATTTCGTGTGTAACCATATCAAAACTTGGACAACTACTACAATCACCGAGATAGCACAAAAGATTTGGAGAGTCACACGATATCTGTTTTATCAAATCGTGGTACGTTCTTTTGAATGTCTGACAAATTGAGCTAACCGCCACCAACATAAGTTTCACATTCTGGTGAATTTTGCAAACACAAACTGTATGTGTTCCTGTTGGTCCAGCTAAAATACACTGCTTTGGGCGGAGTTCCGCGAATTTTGTAAATCCAATTTTATCATTCGGATGCTGTTGCTTGAACGCGGCGTAAGCTTCCTTCAGATCACACAAAATAAGTCGTTTTTGGACTTGATGTTTTGAACCATCCACATCGCGAAGAGTGACAAAATCTTTCTGACCAGGCATGATCCGACTTATTTCATCAGAACAGTAAAATTCCACTACATGAGAGACAACATCATCACAAAGAGTGCGAGATGGTCTTGGATCTGGGGAGGATCCAAATCCACGCTCACTTTGCAATATTTTAGCTTTACGAGCCATTCTATATGAACAATCAAATTGTAACTCCAATTCTCTGATGGACCAACTACGAGGAGTCATTGTGAGATATTTAATTTTGTCCGCGACACACTTCGCGTTGATAAACAATTCTTTCACATCACACAACAATTCTTGCCCGATATCATTCTCAAGAAACATTTCCACACTGCTCTGTTCACTAATTGGTGGAGGTGAAACAAGATCGTCACCACTCGCATAATTATGATTCATATCACTTACCTCGTTTTTATCAGATGGAGTAATTGTGTTGCATTTGTACAATTTTATTCGACAATCCATGCACACATATTCTCCTAGGTCCGGAAACTTTTTCCGTAATGCTGGTGTCACTGGCTTTACCAAATTTCGCACCCAATTATGGCCAACTCTTTGGAAAGGATTACAGCACCGTTTCACATCTGTTGTAGACATTGCTTTCAGAAATGAATTACTTGTGTGAAGAATGAGACGATGTATTGCACTGATCGCTACACTGGTATTCGATTGAATGTTATGCATTTTGAAATGCTCGAAATTTATACTCGTTCAGAATAGTGCTTCACCCACCCAACAACTCTTCTGATTGGTTGAATTCCACCAATGGGGCTAACATAATGAAGATGCATTTCAATGTACCTGACTTTAGCCAAATGACCCCTTCGCGGAATCGAGGTGGTGACCCGGACTACCTGGATAATGAAGGATTTAGGTGACGCATGCACAGGTGGACGTATTCCATATCCTGGAATATAGTGCTTCACCCACCCAACGACTCTTCTAATTGCTTGAATTCCACCAATGGGGCTAACATAATGCAGGTGCAATTCAATGTACCTGACTTTAGCCAAATGACCCCTTCGCGGAATCGAGGTGGTGACCCTACCTGGACTACCTGGATAGTGAAGGATTTAGGTGACGCATGCACAGGTGCAGGTATTCCATATCCTGGAACAACACTTGACCTGTGTTCGTAATTCATGTTTGAATCATAATGCGTCATAACAAATTTCGAATCTCTGTAATAAAAAAACGGTGAAAAACACATTCTTGAAACTTCACTTATCGCTTTGAGCAGGCCTTGTGAAGGTACAGTATTTTTTTCAGATTTTTCAATCATGTCCTACATCGTGAAAATGACTCTAAAATAACGCCGCGACGCCGCCGCGGGGTAGCGGTGGACGGCAACCGGCCGCCCGCCATTACGTAGAGACTCGACGCGCCGCAATTTCATGCGCATCGACACCTTTAATGATTTTTTACTCGAAAACGAAGAAAAACACCCCTCTGGAATTAATTCACAGGTTGTAGTACAGTTCAAGGAACATGTCAGAATTTTAAAAAAATTTTTTGATCGTGTCGGTCACTGTTTTAAAAATCTTTGAAAAATTAATTGTTAAATAAACAATTGATAACAACTTTTTTTTACCATTTCGTATTTTTTTTTAAATTCTATGGAGCTTTCCGCGTAATTTGAAAAAAAAAAAAAAATTGTATCTAATTTGTTGCCGAAGTTATGAATTTTTGAAAAAAATGGGAGTCTAATTTGTTATTGTTAATAAAAAATCGAATTTTGCATTATGAGATTCGCGCTTTGGCACAAAAATCTAACTCCCCTTACACAATCCACATGCCAAATTAAAAAAATATCTGAGAGATGACTGATCCGGTTGACGCGGAATAGCCCATAGAGGTGTGGGATTTTCATTAATTTTTTTATCTGAATATTCAAGAATTTTATTTATAAGTATATTATTTGTTTTGATATTTTTAGGAGGTGATTTATATAATTTAATTTTTTATTTAATAATTATTTTTATTAGATTTTTATTTATTTTGATTCGAGGAACTTTGCCTCGTTTACGTTATGATAAATTAATGATAATAGCTTGAAAAAAAATTTCACCTGTTTCATTAAATTATTTAATTTTATTTATAGGTTTAGAATTTATATTTTATTGTTATTTATTATAAATTATATTACAAATTTAATTATTCAAGTTTAAATCAATAAAAGATTTAAAACTTTTATATTAAGTTTTCAAGACATAAACTTATTCAAGTTCATTGATTTGTGGGGTTAATTTAATTTAATAAATAGTCTCATATTTTTGTTAATATAGGATATATTAAAAAATAAAAGAAGTATACTAATGTTAAAATTTGTCCAACAATAATAAATGGATTTTCTACAGGTCTTATTCCAATTCACGTTAGTATTAAAACAATTCTAATAAATATTCAAAATAGAAATTGTCCAAATGGATAAAAATTTAATCCTTTAAAATTTATCATTTTATAAAAAGGTATAATTAATAAGATTAAAATAGACATTAAAAGAAGAATTACTCCTCCTAATTTATTAGGGATAGATCGTAGGATTGCATATGCAAATAAAAAATGTCATTCAGGTTTAATATGAGGAGGAGTAATTATAGGATTAGCAGGGGTAAAATTGTCTGGGTCTCCTAATATATTAGGATTTATTAAAATAATATAAATTAAAATAAAGTATATTAAAATAAATCCTACAATATCTTTTAATAAAAAGTATGGTTGAAATGGTATTTTGTCAATATTACTATTAGTTCCTAAAGGATTTCTTGATCCTGTATGATGGAGAAATATTCAATGAATAATTGTTATTATAATAATAATAAAAGGAATAATAAAATGAAGAGTAAAAAATCGTGTTAGTGTAGCATTATTAATAGAAAATCCTCCTCATAATCATTGTACTAAGAATTCTCCTAAATACGGGATTGCTGAAAGAAGGTTTGCGATTACAGTGGCTCCTCAAAAAGATATTTGTCCTCAAGGTAAGACGTATCCTAAAAATGCAGCTGCTATAGTTAATAATAACATTATTGTTCCTGTCATTCAAGTTGGTTTAAAGTTGAATGATCCAAAAAATATTCCTCGTCCGATATGTAAATATATACAGATGAAAAATATAGAAGCACCATTCGCAGGTAAATTTTTGATTATTTAACCATTATTAATATCTCGGTAAATATGGATAATTCTATCAAATGCTATTTGAATATTAGGTGCATAATGTATAGCTGAAAAAATACCTGTAATTAGTTGGGTTACTAAACATAATCCTAACAATGAACCAAAATTTCATATTGAAGTAATATTCGATGGCGTTGGTAAATCTACTGAAGATCCATTTATAATTGATAAACTATTTTTTAAACGTAAAGGTAACATTAGAATTAAAATAATTATGATAATATTTATTATTATTCATTTATTAAAAAGAAATTTTACGTTTGAGATTAATCTTGATACATAAATAAAAATAATTAATAATCTTCCTAAAAAAATTAAAAAAATTATATATGAGTATCAAAATCTTATATTTAACATTCCTGATGTTACAGAAATTAAAGATGTTTGGATTAGTAAAATTAATCCTATTGTAAATGGGGTTTTTGTTAAATATATTATTATAGTATTAATTAATATAAATAGTATGAAAATTTGTTGAGGGACAAGGCTCATAGTGCTAGTAGATTCCCGAATGTTCCCGAATGTATTAGCATAGACCATCTTCCACTTAGCTATAGTCAGTTCCTATCAGTACACCGCCCTAGACGGACGTGTATCTTGTACTTACTTATATTGTAATATACTTAACAGTTATAACCACGAATATATGATTTACTTATTAATAACTCCTTTAATCCAATATCCCTTTATCATCAGGTTATGGGCCCAGATAAGGTAACCCAAAAATAAAGGTGGTTGTTAATAAATAAAGTAAAAATTCTGAAAAGTGCGTGAAAAACGTGCGAGTAGCATCGAGAAGTTTCGATAGCGTGCAGTGGCGTGGATTTCTTCATTGTGAGACACTAGGCGTAGGAGCTCGGACAATTTGGCGGGAAAAACCGCTGTGCTGTGACTAGCGAAAAAGTTGATAGTGTCGATTTTTAGTGGTTGTTGAGTAGTTTTGTAGAAATGGCTCTCTGCATAAAAATAGATCCTCTCACTGCAGAAAATTATAGATCATGGAGGGCTCAGATCAAAGGACTTTTGATGAGTCACGATTTATGGGAGTATGTCACCGGAGAAAATCCAAAACCAGAGACTGGACAAGAACAAATAACAGCGTGGATCAAAAAGAATCGGAAGGCTATGGCAAACCTTCTGATAGCGCTGGGAATGGATGAGGCAGCCAGCTACGATGACCTGAAGACATCGAAGGAGATGTGGGATAAAATTCAGGCGACGTATGAATCAAAAGGACCGGCGCGAAAAGCGTATTTACTGAAAAAATTGGCTTTGTCGAAGATGGCAGAGGGAGATGACGTCAGAAAACATGTAGCAGAATTTTATGAAGCAGTGAAAAAATTGCGAGAGGTGAACCTGGATGTAACCAGTGAGATGCTGGTGATTTTGTTGTTAAATAGTTTACCGGAAAGCTACGAGATGTTCAAAACGTCGATCGAGACACAGGATGAGTTACCAACACTGGACGGGCTGAAAGTTAAAATCATGGAGTATCATGAGGGACATGCGAACAAACATGTCGAGCCAGCACAAGGAGCGATGTACTCAAAGTATAACCAGAGGAAACAGCGTGGACAACATGGCGGAAAGCCAAAGGCGTCAAGTTCTCGGGATGAGAATTTTCGGCGGGAAGTCGAATGTTTCAGGTGTCACAAGAGGGGACACATTGCAAAGAACTGCCCGGAGAGAAATAAACGGGAGTACAACAGTGCGAGAAATACTCATGAGCCATCGTTGAGCACCTGTGAGCAGGCGATGTACAGTGGTAGTGGTAACATGTGTTGGTGCATAGACAGTGGTGCGACTAGTCATCTGTGTAATAATAGAGACAAGTTTAGTAATTTTAAGCCTAAGCAGGCGGAGTTGAGCCTGGCAACGGACAAAAATACAAAAATATTGGGAATAGGAAATGTTTCAGTGAATGTGTCAACAGGTAAAAGTCAGTGGGACATCGATTTTAAGAACGTGTCATACGTACCAGACTTGAGAACGAATTTATTCTCGGTGGCGCGAGCCACAGATTTCGGGCATACAGTGATCTTCAAGAAAACTGAAGCGATAGTGGTAAATAAAAACAATGATGTGATTATGCGCGCGCAAAGACGCGGGAATTTATATTTTGTAAATGACATTAAAGACAGTGTAAACAGTGCCGTATCTAGTGAAAAGCCAGAAATAAATAAATGGCATGAAAAGTTGGGGCATGTCAATGAGCGAGACCTGAAGCTCATGGCTAAAAGTGAATTGGTGTACGGGTTAGACATCAGCGACAGTGAAAAATTGTCAGAGTGCGAAGTGTGTATCCAGGAAAAACAGACTAGACTACCTTTTCCAAAAACCAGTGAACAACGAACCCAAAAATTACTCGAAATAGTTCATTCAGATGTGTGTGGACCAATGCGGCATGCATCGACATCAGGAAAAAGATATTTCGTCACCTTCATCGACGATAAGTCAAGATGGTGTCAAATATATTTGATGAAAAATAAATCTGAAGTTCTGGAAAAATTCAAGGAGTATAAAAGCGAGGTGGAAAACCAAACTGGGGAAAAGATAAAGGCGTTACAATCATACAATGGAAAAGAGTATTGTAACGGAGCGTTTAATGAATTTCTACTGAAAAATGGGATTCAAAGACGATTGACAGCACCGCATACACCCCAACAGAACGGTATAGCAGAGAGAAAGAACCGAACACTGATAGAGATGGTACGATGTATGATGCGGCAGGCGGGGGCACCTCCCCACCTGTGGGCCGAGGCGTTAAGTAACGCAAACTATACAAGGAATAGATGTCCGACCAGTGCGTTAAACGGCGAGATACCGTGTTGTGTGTGGAAGGGAAGACCTCTCACAGTTAAACACATTTAAGCTTTTGGGACAAAGGCTTTCGTCTTGGATAAGACGCAAAAGCGCGGGAAATTAGATTCCAGGTCGACACCAGGGATATTTGTAGGATACGCATTTAAGTCCAAGGCATATCGTATCTACTTCCCGCGGGACAGATCAGTTGTAACTACACGAGATGTGAAGTTTGTTGATCAGATTGGATTCAAGGGTGAATATCAGGAGATATTCGAGACCGAGAGAAACACTGAGGTAATAGAGGAGCAGTGTGAAGAACTCGAGGTGCCGAGCGAAGAGCCGGAGATACCAGAACCAGCAAAGATACTAGAGAGACCCAATAGAAAGAGAGGGGCAAGGCAGTCTTGGGAAGGCGTAGGGTTACCCAGCAAGAGAGGCCGGGGACGTCCGATGTACCTTCGGACAGGATTGGTAGGCAGACCGAAGAAAGTATACGTCACACTCCCAGAAAAACAGAGTGGGGAAGACCACGGAGCTGCTAGCGAAGAAGAGAATGAAGGAATAGAAGATGATGCGATGGACGAAGAGGTATTCGCATATCTAACAGTGACAGAAAATCCGACTACATGGCAACAAGCGAGCAAGACAGAAAATGCGGACTCGTGGAAGGTAGCATTGGAGGAAGAGATGCTAGCCCAGATAAAAAATAAAACATGGGAAATCGAAAAGAGACCCAAGGGCCGAAAAGTCATCGGAAGTCGCTACGTATTTTGCACTAAGTCTGATGGTAAAAGAAAGGTCAGATTAGTCGCAAAAGGGTGTTCTCAGAGGCCAGGAGAAGATTTCACCGAGACATTTTCACCAGTTGTAAGATCAACATCAGTGAGGGTCATTGCAGCGGTAGCAGCGGAATACAACTTGAAGATTCACCAGATGGATATAGTGACCGCGTTTTTAAATGGTGATTTGCGGGAAAGTGTATACATGGAAGTGCCTAAGTGTATGCGCGAGATTATCGAAAAAATAATTGCGGGTGAGCCCATCGGTTCAGGCGGGAAGGTAATACGCGATGAGAAAATTACAGAAACCGCGAAGCGCTGGAGAGAGGGCTTGAAAGCGGGGAGTGACAGTGTTTGTACTCTGAAAAAATCGCTGTATGGTTTGCGTCAAGCCGGGGCTGAGTGGCATAAAAAATTGGTAGATAGATTAAATGTATTAGGTTTTAATGCAGTGCCACAGGATAAATGTTTATTTGTAAACCGAAAAGGTGACAGTGTAATGTATATAGCAATATACGTGGATGATATCTTATTAGCTAGTGACGACGAGGCCTGGATAGGCAAAATAAAGAAAGCGTTGTCAAAGTCGTTTGAGACAAAAGATCTCGGGTTAGTTAAAAGTTGTATAGGTATCGAATTTGAGCGGGACGAAGAGTCACGTGTGTTCTTACGACAAAGAGAGTATACCAGGGCCGTACTCAAGCGTTTTGGGATGGATGAGTGTAAACCGATAGACACACCCATTGAGGCTAAATGTAATTTAGTAAAACCAGAATGCATGAATGAGTCAGAAATGAATAAATATCCGTACCAGAGTTTAATTGGAGCGTTGTTGTATCTTGCGATAACTACTAGACCAGATATAGCATACGCGGTAAATTTCTTAAGTCAGTTCAATACCAATTACAATGTAGATCATTGGAAAGCCGCGAAAAGGGTTTTAAGGTATTTGAAGGGTACAATAGACTACGGGTTAAAATTTGAGCAAACCGGATTAGCTTTATTTGCAGTTGTAGATGCTAACTGGGGAGGGGACTCAATGGATCGTAAGTCGTATACGGGATATGGATTTATTCTGGCGGGATCTGTTATTAGTTGGGAGGCGCGAAAACAGAAAACAGTGGCGCTCTCAAGTACAGAGGCAGAGTACATGGCCGTAGCGGAGGCTACGAAAGAAGCATTATATTTGAAAGGCTTATTAATTAGTTTAGGTATACAGGAAGACTCAGAAATTGTCACAATACTGAATGATAACCAGAGTGCAATCAGTATGATTAAGAATGACGTATATCACCAGCGTACAAAGCGTATAGATGTCAGACATCACTTTGTCAGGAATGAGTATGCGTGTGGAGTGATAGACGTGAAATATTTAAGCACAGAGAGAATGCCAGCAGATATGTTTACGAAAGGTCTGAGTGGCAGTAAACACAGGAAATGTATGAGTAATATAAATATTGTAAATAGTGTGTGTGAGAGCTTGGATTAGTATGCACGTACTATGTACCTTGAGAGAGGGTGTTGAGGGACAAGGCTCATAGTGCTAGTAGATTCCCGAATGTTCCCGAATGTATTAGCATAGACCATCGTCCACTTAGCTATAGTCAGTTCCTATCAGTATACCGCCCTAGACGGACGTGTATCTTGTACTTACTTATATTGTAATATACTTAACAGTTATAACCACGAATATATTATTTACTTATTAATAACTCCTTTAATCCAATATCCCTTTATCATCAAAATTTTTATAATTCATTAATTTAAATAAATTCATATTGATTAGTTTTAAAAAAAAATTTTTTCTTTGATTTACAAAATCAATATTTTTAATAAACTATTAAAACTTATATTTAATATTAAAATTTCAAAAAATAGTTTATTAAAATATTAATTTTGGAGATTAATGATAGGAAATTTTTTCTTTTTTTGAAATTAATATATATATATATATTATTAATTTATTATTTTATTAGATTTTTATTATTTAGCTTATTTTATATTTTTAATTAGATTTTTAAGTTCAAGATTGAATCGGTTTCATTGATTAATGGTTTTATTAAGAATTGAATTTATTATTTCAATACTATATTCAATATTAATTTTATTTTTAAATATATATATATTAGAGATGTATTTTATTACAATTTTTTCAATTTTTAGAGTTTGTGAAGGGGTTTTGGGTTTATCTATTTTGATTTATATAATTCGTTTACATGGTAATGATTATTTTCAAGTTTTAAATATTTTTTAATGATGAAGTTTTATTTTTATATATTATTTTTAATTATAGTTTCTAAAAATAATTTTTGATTTTTTCAGTTTAATTTATTTTTTTTAAGGTTTCTTTTTATATTTTCTGGAAATTATAGATTTGAATTTAAGAGTATAAATATTTTTTTGGGGTGTGATAATTCATCTTTTGGGTTAGTTTTATTACCTTTATGAATTGGAGCATTAATAATTATATCGAGGTATTTTATTTATGAATTAAAAATTTATTTGAATTATTTTATTTTATTGATATTTTTTTTTTTTTCATTTTTATTTTTGACATTTACTGTAAATAATTTATTTTTATTTCATCTTTTTTTTGAATGTAGTTTAATTCCTACTTTTTGTTTAATTTTAGGATGAGGTAATCAATTGGATCGGGTTCAAGCAGGTATTCATTTATTATTTTACACTTTATTTGCTTCTTTACCTTTATTATTAAGAATTATTTATTTATTTTTTGAATTTAAAAATTTAAATTATATTTTTTCTGTAGAAAATTTATTTCAAGTTTATTCTTTTTATTTATTTGTATTTTTAATTTTTGCTTTTTTAGTAGAGTTACCTATTTTTTTTATGCATTTATGGTTGCTTAAAGCTCATGTAGAAGCTCCTGTTTGTGGTTCAATGATTTTAGCTGCTATTATATTGAAGTTAGGGGGGTATGGTTTATTACGAGTTTATATATATTTAATTAATATGGGGATTTTTTTAAATGTTTATTTGATTGTTTTGAGAATAATAAGAGGAATTTACATCAGTTTAATTAGAATATTTCAAGTTGATTTAAAATCTTTAATTGCTTATTCTTCAATTGCTCATATAATAATAATATTATCTGGTTTATTAACTTTAATAAGATGAGGAATTTATGGTTCTTATTTATCAATAATTTCTCATGGTTTATGTTCTTCAGGTTTATTTTGTTTAGTAAATATTATTTATGAGCGTTTAAGAAGCCGAAGATTATCTATTAATAAAGGTTTAATAAATTATATGCCTAGAATATGTTTATGATGATTTTTATTATGTTCTTTAAGTATAGCCACTCCTCCTTCTCTGAATTTAATAGGTGAAATTATATTAATCAATAGATTAATTATGTTAAGTAAAATAATTTTTTTATTTATCATTTTTTTATCTTTTTTTAGAGCTTGCTATACATTATATTTATATTCTTTTACTCAACATGGTAAAATAAATTATTTTTTTTATTCATTTTCTCAAGGTAATGTTCGTGAGTATATTTTATTAATATTACATTGAATTCCTTTAAATTTAATTATTTTAAATAGAGAATTTTTTATTGTTTGAATATAAATTAATTTAAATAGTTTATATGAAATATTGATTTGTGGTGTCAAAGAAAATTAAATTTAGTTTTTAAATTATTTTTATATTGAATATTTGTTTATTTAGCTTTATTTTAATTTTTTTTATTAGATTAGTTTTATTTATATTAAGTATTTATTTTTTATTATATGATTTAGTTTATTTTGTTGAGTATAATTTAATTGAAATTAATTCTTCCTGCGTAGTAATAACATTTTTGTTTGACTGGATATCATTAATTTTTATAAGAACAGTTTTATTTATTTCTTCTTTGGTAATTTTATATAGAAATTCCTATGTAATAAATGATTTGAATTTGAATCGATTTATTATATAAGTAATTTTATTTGTTGTATCAATGATATTAATAATTGTTAGTCCAAATTTAATTAGTATTTTATTAGGTTGGGATGGGTTAGGTTTGATTTCTTATTGTTTAGTAATTTATCATCAAAATGTTAAGTCTTTTAATGCTGGTATATTAACTGTTATTTCTAATCGTATTGGTGATATTTTTTTATTATTATCAATTTCTTGAATAATAAATTTTGGTGGTTGAAATTTTTATTTTTATATAGATGTTTTGAAATATAATTCTTTTATAATAGTAATTACTTTAATAATTTTGATTGCTACATTTACTAAAAGTGCACAAATTCCTTTTTCTTCTTGACTTCCTGCGGCAATAGCAGCTCCTACTCCTGTATCTTCATTAGTTCATTCTTCTACCTTAGTAACGGCAGGAGTTTATTTATTACTTCGATTTGAAAATTTATTTAATAGAGAGAATTTTATTATTATATTTTTATTATTATCTAGATTAACTATATTTATGTCTGGATTGAATGCAAATTTTGAATTTGATTTAAAATAATTATTGCCTTATCAACTTTAAGTCAATTAGGTTTGATAATAAGAATTTTATTTTTAGGATTTAAGTTTCAGACTTTTTTCATCTTTTAATACATACATTTTTTGAAGCATTATTATTTATATGTTCAGGAGTTTTTATTGATGGATTAAATAATTTTCAGGATATTCGTTTATTAGGTTCAATATTTAATCAAATACCATTTACTTCTATTTGTTTTCATTTTTATAATTTATCTTTATGTGGATTTCCTTTTTTAGCTGGATTTTATTCTAAGGATATAATTTTAGAAATAGTTTTAATATTAAATTATAATATATTTATTACATTTATTTTTTTTAATTCAACTTTTTTAACTGTTTCTTATACTTTTCGTTTGATTTATTTTTCTATATTAGGTTGGTATAATATAATTAGATTAAATTATTTGAATGATTATGATGTTTATATAAATAATTCAATATATTTTATGATATTGATAGTAATTTAAGGAGGTTCTATGTTTAGTTGATTAATTTTTCCTTATAGATATGTCATTATTTTGCCTTTTTATATAAAAATTTTACCAATTTTAATTATTTTTTTAGGTATATTATTTGGATTTTTTGTTTATTATTTAAATGTTAAAATGTTTAAAATAAAGTTTTCTTTTTTAAAGTTATTTTTTAGAACAATATGGTTTTTACCTGTTATTTCTACTTATGGTTTAATTAAAAATATTATATTTATAAATAAAGAATTAACATTAAATTTTAATCAAAATTGATTAGAATTTTATAAAAGAAGAATGATTATAATTTTTATAAAATATTTTTATATATTTATAGATTTATTAATTTTTTATTTTAATAATATTTTAAATTTATTTTTATTATTTGCTTTTTTATTTTTTTATTATTTATTTATGTTATAAATGTTTGAATAGCTTAAAATTAAAAGTATATTATTGAAGATAGTATTATGATTTATTTAAATCTTTAAACATTTAATTTATAAAATTAAATAATTTATTTTTACAATGAAAATGTAATGTTTTTATAAACTATATAAATTAGAAATATGAATGAATTTTAATCATTTGATAAAAAGTTGGAAGCTTTCTTATTTCATATTGCTATTTAATTGGAATTTATATTCATTTTTATTATTAACAATAATAAGCCTCTTTTTGGCTTCAATTAATTTTAATATAAATTATTTAAGACAAATTAATTAATATTAATAATTTTTGAATGCAGATCAAATGTTATATTTAACTATTATCCTATAAAGTAGAGTTATTAATAAATAACTATAATTTCAGGCCGAAACTGAATATAAAATTTATTTCAACTTTGTGATTTTTAAATTCAGTTTGGTGCCCCAAATTTTCATTCATAATATAATCCTAACAATAAAATTAAGATAAAGTATGATACTATAAATAGTCAAATTTTTATATTTGAAATTGTTAAGGTTATAATTATTGGTAATATTAATGTTACTTCTACATCAAAAATTAAAAAAATTACTGCAATTAAAAAAAAACGAATAGAAAATGATGTATGAGGGTATCCTTTTGGGTCAAATCCACATTCAAATCGTGAATTTTTTTCTAATTCATAAAATGTTTTTTTTGATAAGATTATTGAAATAGTTAATATAATAATAGTAATTATTATAATTATTATTAAGGTATTAAATATTAATTTAATTATTTATGCTAAATTTTATTAGACTTATTGATTGGAAATCAATTATACTTAAGTTATATTATATAAATGATATTAGTAGGTTCTTCATCAGTAAATAGAAATATAAAGGAAAAGTCAAATTACATCTACGAAATGTCAGTATCATGCTGCTGCTTCAAATCCAAAGTGATGAAAATTAGAATAATGATTTAAATGTACTCGAAATAAGTTAATTATAATAGATGTTGTACCAATTAAAACATGAATTCTGTGGAATCCTGTAGCAATAAAGAAAGTTGATCCGTAAATTGAATCTGCTATTGTGAATGGTGCTTCTAAATATTCGTATCATTGTAAGATTGAGAAAGTAATACCTAAAATGATTGTGATTAATATTCTTTTAATTATTTCCTTTTTTGTATTATTTATTAATCTATGGTGGGCTCATGTAATTGTTGCTCCTGAAGAAACTAAAATAATTGTATTTAATAAAGGAATATCATAAGGGTTAAATGGTGTAATATTTTAGGGGGGTCATATTCTCCCAATTTCAATTGAAGGTGAGAGGGATCTATGAAAAAATGCTCAAAAAAAAGATAAAAAGAAAAAAATTTCTGAAATAATGAACAAAATTATTCCTAATTTCATTCCTATTATTACATTTGATGTATGTAATCCTTGATAAGTTCTTTCTCGAATGATGTCTCGTCATCATTGAATTATAATCAAAATAGTGATGAGAATTCCTAATATTAATATATTTTTTACTTTGAAATTGAACCATTCAATAGAACCTAAAAGTAGAATTATTACAGCTAATGATCCTAATAAAGGTCAAGGTCTGTAATTAACTAAATGAAATGGATGTTGAGGAAAGGATATATTTTTATTTCACATTAGTTTACTTCTCTAGAATATAGGGTGATTAACACTATAAAAACATAAGCTTGAATAATTGAAACAGCGAATTCTAAAATTAATAAAGAAATTTGTCTAACTACTAAAAAAGATGATGATAATATATTAATTTTTGTTCCGATTCTTCTTAATGAGGTTATTAATAAGTGGCCTGCAATAATATTTGCTGTCAATCGTACCGCAAGTGTTAGAGGGCGAATTAAATTTCTGATTGATTCAATTAATACTATAAAAGGTATTAATGCATTTAGTGTATCTTGAGATACAAGATGGGTAAATATATGACTTATACTTTTTAATCACCCGAATAGTATAAGTCTTAATCATAAAGATAATGATAATGTAATTCTATTTGATAAATGTCTAGTTCTAGTAAAAATATAAGGAAAAAGACCTATACAATTATTAAATAAAATAAATAAAAATAAAGATGAGAGAATTAACGTTCTGTTAATTTTAAAATTACCTAATAAAATTTTTACTTCTGAATGAATTATATATATTAATTTTCATCATAAAATATTTTTTCGTGATATAATTAATCAAAAAGTTGTTGATGGGAATAGGAAGGTTCCAATTAATGTTCTTGATCAATTTAAGTTTAGGTTAGGAAAAAATGTTGAAGTTGGATCGAAAATTGAAAATAAATTTATTATCATTTTCAAAAGTTAAATTTTTTCTTCTTAAAAAATTTATCGAATTTTTTTTTAAAAAATTTTTTTTCCAAAGTATGCTATAATAATAATTGTAATGAAAAGAATAGTAAATATTGTATATAAAAATAATCAATTTATAGGGTATATCTGTGGAATAAAAGAATATGAGATCTTCTAATATTTATAGTTTGACTAACTATTATTTTAATAAATTAATTCTTTTCATTAAGAATATTTGCTAATATGTATATTATAAAATGATTTAAGAGATCATTGCTTGCTTTTCAGCCACTTAATGAATTAAAATGAATTAATTCACTTTAAAAAATAAGTTATTGGAATTCTTTCTATAACAATTGGTATAAATCTATGATTGGCTCCACAAATTTCTGAACATTGTCCGAATATTAATCCTGGTCGTTTGATTAATAATCTAATTTGATTTAATCGCCCTGGAATTGCATCAATTTTTTCCCTAGACTAGGAATTGTTCAAGAGTGAATTACATCATTTGATCTGACAATTATACGAATTTGTGTATTTGAGGAAATAATTGTGTTATTATCTACATCTAATAAACGGAAAGAATTTTTATTAATTGATTTATTTATATAAAAGTCAAATTCGATATTTTTGAAGTCTGAGTATTCGTATCTTCAGTATCATTGATGTCCAATTGTTTTAATTGTAATTAGGGGTTTATTAATTTCATCTGTTAAGTATAGTAGATGAATTGATGGTATAGCAATAAAGATTAATAATATCGAAGGGGTTATTGTTCGAATAATTTCAATGTTTTGTTTGTTTAAAGGGTTTTTATTAGTAAATTTATTTAATATTATTGTTAATATTAAATATAAAATTGAGACTGTAATTAAGATTAGAATGATTATAGTATAATCGTGAAAAAAGATTAATTGTTCTATAATAGGAGAATTAGCGTTTTGAAAATTTATTCTTGATCAGGTTATCATTTTCTGAAAAAAGTTTGAAACTTTATTTATGGGGTTTATATCCAATGCATTTTTATGCCATAATAGAATTTCCTTGTTATTCTTGGAACTTCTTCATATCTATGATCTGAAGGTGGAAATTTTTGTTTTCATTCAATAGATGAATTTGTAATTTCTATAAATATAATTTGTCGTTGAGTTGATATTATTTCTCAAATAATAAAAATTAGGTATAGTACTCTAATAAATGAAATAATTGACCCAATTGTTGAGATAATAATTCATATTGTAAATGCATCAGGGTAATCAGAGTATTGACGTGGTATACCATTTAAACCTAAAAAATGTTGAGGAAAGAAAGTTATATTTACTCCTAAAAATATAATAGTAAATTGAATTTTTAATCATTTTATATTTAATGTTATTCCAGTAAATAATGGGTATCAGTATGTGATTCCTGCTATAATTCCAAATACTGCTCCTATAGATAAAGCATAATGAAAATGTGCTACAACATAATATGTGTCATGTAGAATAATATCAATAGAAGAGTTAGAAAGTATAATTCCTGTTAATCCTCCTATTGTGAAGAGAAAGATGAATCCTAATGTTCATAGTATTGATGATCTAAAATTTATTTTAGATCCATATGGAGTTGCTTATCATCTAAAAATTTTAATACCAGTAGGGATTGCAATAATTATTGTAGCGGCGGTAAAGTAAGCTCGTGTATCAACATCTATACCCACAGTGAATATATGGTGGGCTCGTACTACAAACCCTAATAGTCCAATTGTTATTATTGCATAAATTATTCCAAGAGTTCCAAATATTTCTTTTATCCCTGATTTTTGTGAAATAATGTGTGAAATTATTCCGAAGGCTGGTAAAATTAGAATATAAACTTCTGGGTGTCCGAAAAATCAAAATAAGTGTTGGTACAAGATTGGGTCTCCTCCTCCTGAAGGATCAAAGAAAGTTGTATTTATATTTCGATCTGTTATTAATATTGTAATTGCTCCTATTAGAACTGGAAGAGATAATAAAAGAAGAATAGCTGTTAATTTTACTGCTCAGACGAATAAAGGTATTTGTTCAAATCTTATTCCTTTTGAGTAAGAATTTATTCTCTGCATGCACGATGTAAGGAGACTGTAGTGTGTAGATGTTTATGTTTACCCCTTTCAATCCTTTGCTTCCGATGAGAAGCCCGTAAGACAGCAATGCCGTCTAATAAATGAGATGCGGGTGTGCAAATCATTAATCTACGAGAGAATTTTTGTTGAGAATATGTAAATTTGAACAACTGGTAAATTTGAAAAATTAACGACGGAGCCAGGAATCGAACCTGGAATCTAGCGATGCTTTACCGGAGACTTACTCCACTAGACCAGGGCGGCTAGGTGGTCTAGTGGAGTAAGTCTCCGGTAAAGCATCGCTAGATTCCAGGTTCGATTCCTGGCTCCGTCGTTAATTTTTCAAATTTACCAGTTGTTCAAATTTACATATTCTCAACAAAAATTCTCTCTTATTCCTTTTGGTCGTATATTAATTATTGTAGAAATGAAATTAATTGCTCCATGAAATGATGAAATTCCTGCTATGTGTGAAGAAAAAATTGTATAATCAACAGATGGTCCTGAGTGTCCAAGACTTCTTGACAATGGGGGGTAAACTGTTCTACCTGTACCTGTTCCTGAATCTACTAAGCTTCTTGAAATAAGTAAGATTAATGATGGTGAAAGTAATCAAAATCTTATATTATTTATTCGGGGGAAAACTATATCTGGGGCTCCTAGTATTAGAGGAATTAGTCAATTTCCAAATCCTCCAATTATAATAGGTACAACTATAAAAAAAATTATTAAGAATGCATGAGATGTTACGATTATGTTATGAATTTGATCATCACCAATAAATGATGTAGGTGTTCCTAGTTCTATACGAATAATTATTCTAGAAGATAATTCTAATATTCCTGATCAGATCAGAGTCCAAATATGAAGTATATTGTGCCAACGTTTTTATGGTTAGTTGAAGATAATCATTTATTCAATATTGGATGGAATGGCTGAATTTAGGCGATAAATTGTGAATTCAATTATGAAAATGAAATTTCTTTTAATAAAATTTTTTATAAATTATAATTTGTATGAATTAAAAATTGAATTTATTTATTAATGTTTTATATCTATTTATTTGAATACATTTGAATTTATTTTAATTATATAATAATTTGATATTTTTATTTTAATTATATGAATATATTATAATTTTTAATTTACTTTTATAGAAAGAGAAATTTGAAAAAAAAAAATTTTTTTCACGTTAGTTAAATTTTTAAAAATTATATATAATTATTGAAGAAATCCTATGTATTTTTTAATTATCTGTTCACATATCAATTAAAATAAAATATTATTCATTAGAAAAATGCCATTTAATTTACTTTATGAATTGTAATTTGGAACATTTATACAATGGATTAAAACTTATTATGAAATTGTAAGGAAACATACAGATAGATGAATGATTATTTATTTATTTTCATATTTTGAATATTAAAGAATTTATTATTCTTCAATTTAAGAAAGATAATTCATTTACATAAATCATTTTTTATTTTACCAAATTATTTAACCTAATTACCTCCATTTATATTCTATTATATCAATGTATAATATAAATAAATATAAATATATATATATATATGTGTGTGTATATATATACATATATATATTATGATTTTTAATTTACTTTAAAAAAAAAAGAAATTTAAAAGAAAAAGAATTTTTTTACATCATTTAAATTTTTTAAAATTATATATACTTAATAGAAAAATCCTATATATTTCTTAATTCTCTGCTCACATATTAATTGAAATGAAAATATTATTCAATAGAAAAATGCTATTTAATTGACTTCCTGAATTGTAATTTGGAACATTTATACAATGGATTAGAACTCATGATGAAATTTAGAGAAAACATACAGATAGATAAATTATTGTCTATTCAATTCAATATTTTTCATTTTAAAAATTAATTATTCTTTAATTTGGATGAAAAAATTTATTGAAATGAATCATTTTTTATTTTATCAAATTATTCAACTTAATTGTAATTTGGAACATTTATACAATGGATTAGGACTCATAATGAAATTTAAATAAGACATACAGATATATGAATTATTATTTATTTAATTCCATATTTTGAATTTTCAAAAATTAATTATTCTTCAATTTGAGAAAGATAATTTATTTAAATGAATCATTCTTTATTTGACCAAATTATTTAACCTAATCACCTCCATTTCTGTTCTATTATATTAATGTATAATATAAATATATATAAATATATATACATACATGTGTGTGTGTAAATATATATATATATATATATATATTATAATTTTTAATTTACTTTTAAAAAAAGAGAAATTTAGAAAAAAAAATTTTTTTTGACATTATTGAAATTTTTTGGAATTATATATAATTATTAGAAAAATCCTATATATTTTTCAATTATCTGCTTACATATTGATTAAAATGAAAATATTATTCATTCAGAAGATGCCATTTAATTTACTTTATTAATTGTAATTTGGAACATTTATACAATGGATTGAAACTGATTATGAAATTTGAAGAAAACATACTGATGAATGGATTATTATTCATTTGATTTCATAATTTTGTTTTTTAAAAATTAATTATTCTTCAATTTAGGAAAAATAATTTATTTAAAGAAATCATTTTTTATTTTATTGAATCATTCAACTTAATTACCTCCATTTATATTCTATTATATTATTGTATAATATAAATATATATATATATATATATATATAATTTGAATAATGTGGGAACATTTTTTTTTTTTCGAAATTCAAAATATATATATATATATATATGTGTGTGTGTGTACATATATATATATTATGATTTTTGATTTACTTTCGGAAAAAAAGGAATTTTGAAAAAAAAAAATTTTTCCTACATTATTTGAATTTTTTAAAATTATATATAATTATTAGAAAAATCCTATATATTTTTTAATTCAAGACAAATAATTTACTTCAATCAATTATTTTTTATTTTATTAAATTATTCAACCTAATTACCTCCATTTATATTCTATTTTATTAATGTATAATATAAATATATGTAAATATATATATATATCTATTGTGACGTGGTATTTCGTACCCCGTCACTTTGTTTAATTATCGCATTCCCCTAGGTGCAGATATCGCTAAAAATAACGAAAGCACGTCTGAGGCCAATACTCCAAAAATGAACGACTAATTATCTTTAAGTTGATTTCTCTTTACTAAGCTAATTGTATGCTATTTTCTAATTCTGTAATGCTCTTCGAGAACCATCCGCGAGACCTTCACGTCAAGATACAAGGACACTGCCGCACAGGGGTCACGTACCAGCTCAACATCGACCACAACCGACTACAGACGAACGAATACCGCTGAAACCACTCCCGATGGATGCCTATCTAGTTGTCGAACAGGGTCGTGCGTGATGCACAAACAGCACCTCCAACTATTTGAGACTTATCGGCCAGGAGCCGAACCACGAACGAATGCTTTTACCGCTCGGATGCATCGTTAGGCGGCGTACAGGGCTGTGCGTGAAAAACACAACAAAGCCTCCCGTCGACGATACTTATCAGCCTGGAGCTGAACCGACCCTAACATCTACTAAGTCGTTGACTATCCAATAGAAGACGATTTTCTCTTCACGAACCGTCTTATCGAAGGACTGCGGCGTGGAATAGGCTGATGATATGCTGACCACGTGGATCTGGTGGATCTAGTGTGAGGATCCGGGTTGAGGGCCATCACCACCAGATCGTTCCGGCATGAGGGCTTCAATGAGCGAGGGCCGGGATGCAGCGCCGACGAAATAGCTACAACGGGGAGTACCAGTAAAGCAAGGAGTGAGTTACAGTCGATCGCAAGTCCAAAGGACCGGTGACGTAATATTGCCGCACACCTCAATATCGCAACACATGAGCTGTACGACCCCCCCTTTTTCACCAACGATACCGCATATCTGAAGGAAAACATCTCTAACCACCTTTTGACGTCCCGATACCTCGATACCTGTCGTCGAGGGAAAAGAAAAACCAGCGGCGAGGGATTATCGCTGCCTACCCATGGACCAGGCCTACGCGACCTGCTGGTCCAATTAAAATATTGCAAATTTAAGGAAGAATCACGTGACAGCAGCTCGACGAAAATCAGGATCATCGCTCATCTCGTCACTCTACGTTCAGTTCTCGTATTATACCGACGTGCTATCGTAATCTTCTGTGTCTTATCGCTACCTTATCGCATTCTCTCGCACCTGTTATATCTTCTTTTACGTAAGTGAGGCTCCTTTTCTATTTTGTGAAGCCACGAGATTACTTGCAATATATCGTACCTTTACCTTTACCTCTTTCTCTCTTTACCTTGCAGTTGGTCTGCTTGAGCCAATTGGGCTCGTATCTTTTCTCTTTATCTTGCAGTTGGTCTGCTTGAGCCACCTGGGCTCGTACCTTATTCTCTCTTATCTCTTATCTTGTCCCTTTTTCTGTCTTATTGCAAGTAACTTCGCGACTGGTTGATTATTACTTACGCATTGTAATGACTATTGTTTATTTTATTATCTTTCTCTTCTGGAACATTTGACTGTCTAATATCGCTGTCTAGCAGCGCGTTCCGTTAAAGGATCAATTTTTATCTTAGCTATGGAGCATTGCTATTTTGTTATATTTTCTCTGATTAGTTTCTATCTGTCTCTTTACCTATTATCGTTGATTATCGTATCTTAGTGAGTGTACCGCGGGAGCGATCTTATATCGCTGCGCGGTCCCGCTCGTCGTTCATTTGACATTGGAGTATTGTGCCGTATCGCATAACATCTTTTTCACTATTTTCTTCGCTAATATCGCTGATCATAGTTGTCCGTAGTCTATTTGGTTTGCCGTACGTTGCATATTAATTAACTTGAATATTGTTTGCCTTATCTTGAATTGTCTTTTATCGTACCGAATATTATCTCTCTTTCTCTTGCACTTACCGCAAACTAGAGACTACGTATTATTTGTTATTCTCTATATTTTATGCTAATTTTCTACTTGACCTGTCGCTTGAATTTACCTTGTAATTCATAATTCCCTGTCTGCCTATTTCTGATCATTCTGGTAATGTGATAACTATTACAATTGTTGTATTTCGCATGTGTTTATAATCGCTTCTCATATTTTATAATTTATTTGCTTACCGCTTAATTCAAGTACAGTATATCTTTTTCTGTTCTGCCTATCTATCATAAAACCGTGTTAATCATTACCGTTAGTATCGCGAGCTTGCGCATATTTCCCGCTTATTCGGAAAACGTTCCGTTAATTGTTAACTCTCTCGCTTAACCTTTCTCTGGCTGTAAATATTGTTAATTATTGCATTTATTGTAACTGTATCTCAATCTCTTCAGCTGTTTGATTGTCATTAAACTTATCGCTTCTTGCTTAATATATTTGACATTATTCCTGCTTCACCTGTTTCTTATTTTATCTATTGGATTCGACTCCGCCCCTCCACCATTATCTTGTCTCTCTGAGCGAACTGTGCAAAACCGTCGTAGAACCTGACCTTACCTTTATCTATTACCTTCACCTTTACCTTTGTCTTTTTCTCTAATTATCTATTTTTGACGCATGTGCGTCTGGCGCCCAACATTCGTATCTCTCTCCCTTAGTATCTCTCTCTCTATCTAATTATTCAGGTAAGTGACTGCGCCGTAGGGTAACCAATTATCGTTATATCGTTTTACCCTCAACTGTATGAAAAATATTGGTTACAAAATGGCGCCCAACGTGGGGCCACGCCAATAAAGAGGGATTATCTTATTCAGTGGTGAAAGCAAAGTTTATCGTATGCTGTCAAAACACCAGAGAAAAGTAAGAGACCGAACACGAAACCCAGAAACCCCAAAAATTAACAAAATTGCGAGGAACTCAGACAATTGAGCAAAATAGTTAAATTAATTGATTACTGCGACCAAGATTGGATATAAACCAAAGTTCGAATATTAGAATTAATTGGCGTTGGGCGCCATTTTGTAACCAATATTTTTCATACAGTTAAGGGTAAAACGATATAACGATAATTGGTTACCCTACGGCGCAGTCACTAACCTGAATAATTGGATAGAGAGAGAGATACTAAGGGAGAGAGATACGAATGTTGGGCGCCAGACGCACATGCGTCAAAAATAGATAATTAGAGAAAAAGACAAAGGTAAAGGTAAAGATAATAGATAAAGGTAAGGTCAGGTTCTACGACGGTTTTGCACAGTTCGCTCAGAGAGACAAGATAATGGTAGAGGGGCGGAGTCGAATCCAATAGATAAAATAAGAAACAGGTGAAGCAGGAATAATGTCAAATATATTAAGCAAGAAGCGATAAGTTTAATGTCAATCAAACAGCTGAAGAGATTGAGATACAGTTACGATAAATGCGATAATTAACAATATTTACAGCCAGAGAAAGGTTAAGCGAGAGAGTTAACAATTAACGGAACGTTTTCCGAATAAGCGGGAAATATGCGCAAGCTCGCGATACTAACGGTAATGATTAACACGGTTTTATGATAGATAGGCAGAACAGAAAAAGATATACTGTACTTAAATTAAGCGGTGAGCAAATAAATCATAAAATATGAAAAGCGATTATAAACACATGCGAAATACAACAATTGTAATAGTTATCACATTACCAGAATGATCAGAAATAGGCAGACAGGGAATTATGAATTACAAGGTAAATTCAAGCGACAGGTCAAGTAGAAAATTAGCATAAAATATAGAGAATAACAGATAATACGTAGTCTATAGTTTGCGGTAAGTGCGAGAGAAAGAGAGATAATATTCGGTATGATAAAAGGCAATTCGAGATAAGACAAACAATATTCAAGATAATTAATATGCAACGTACGGCAAACCAAATAGACTAGGGACAACTACGATCAGCGATATTAGCGAAGAAAATAGTGAAAAAGATGTTATGCGATACGGCACAATACTCCAATGTCAAATGAACGACGAGCGGGACCGCGCAGCGATATAAGATCGCTCCCGCGGTACACTCACTAAGATACGATAATCAACGATAATAGGTAAAGAGACAGATAGAAACTAATCAGAGAAAATATAACAAAATAGCAATGCTCAGTAGCTAAGATAAAAATTGATCCTTTAACGGAACGCGCTGCTAGACAGCGATATTAGACATTCAAATATTCCAGAAGAGAAAGATAATAAAATAAACAATAGTCACTACAATGCGTAAGTAATAATCAATCAGTCGCGAAGTTACTTGCAATAAGACAGAAACAGGGACAAGATAAGAGATAAGAGAGAATGAGGTACGAGCCCAGGTGGCTCGAGCAGACCAACTGCAAGATAAAGAGAAAAGATACGAGCCCAATTGGCTCAAGCAGACCAACTGCAAGGTAAAGAGAGAAAGAGGTAAAGGTAAAGGTACGATATATTGCAAGTAATCTCGTGTCTTCACAAAATAGAAAAGGAGCCTCACTTACGTAAAAAAAGATATAACAGGTGCGAGAGAATGCGATAAGGTAGCGATAAGACACAGAAGATTACGATAGCACGTCGGTATAATACGAGAACTGAACGTAGAGTGACGAGATGAGCGATGATCCTGATTTTCGTCGAGCTGCTGTCACGTGATTCTTCCTCAAATTTGCGGTATTTTAATTGGACCAGCAGGTCGCGTAGGCCTGGTCCATGGGTAGGCGGCGATAATCCCTCGCCGCTGGTTTTTCTTTTCCCTCGACGACAGGTATCGAGGTATCGGGACGTCGGAAGGTGGTTAGAGATGTTTTCCTTCAGCTATGCGGTATCATTGGTGAAAAAGGGGGGGTCGTACTGCTCATGTGTTGCGATATTGAGGTGTGCGGCAATATTACGTCACCGGTCCTTTGGACTTGCGATCGACTGTAACTCACTCCTTGCTTTACTGGTACTCCCCGTTGTAGCTATTTCGTCGGCGCTGCATCCCGGCCCTCGCTCATTGAAGCCCTCATGCCGGAACGATCTGAACGGTGGTGATGGCCCTCAACCCGGATCCCCACGCTAGATCCACCAGATCCACGTGGTCAGCATATCATTAGCCTATTCCACGCCGCAGTCCTCCGATAAGATGGTTCGTGAAGAGAAAATCGTCTTCTATTGGATAGTCAACGACTTAGTAGATGTTAGGGTCGGTTCAGCTCCAGGCTGATAAGTATCGTCAACGGGAGGCTTTGTTGTGTTTTTCACGCACAGCCCTGTACGCCGCCTAACGATGCATCCGAGCGGTAGAAGCATTCGTTCGTGGTTCGGCTCCTGGCCGATAAGTCTCAAATAGTTGGAGGTGCTGTTTGTGCATCACGCACGACCCTGTTCGACAACTAGATGGGCATCCATCGGGAGTGGTTTCAGCGGTATTCGTTCGTCTGTAGTCGGTTGTGGTCGATGTTGAGCTGGTACGTGACCCCTGTGCGGCAGTGTCCTTGTATCTTGACGTGAAGGTCTCGCGGATGGTTCTCGAAGAGCATTACAGAATTAGAAAATAGCATACAATTAGCTTAGTAAAGAGAAATCAACTTAAAGATAATTAGTCGTTCATTTTTGGAGTATTGGCCTCAGACGTGCTATCGTTATTTTTAGCGATATCTGCACCTAGGGGAATGCAATAATTAAACAAAGTGACGGGGTACGAAATACCACGTCACAATATATATGTGTGTGTGTGTGGATATATTTATATGTATTATAATTTTTAATTTACTTAAAAAAAAAGAAATTTTGAAAAAATAAAATTATTTTACAATATTTAAATTCCTTAAAATTATATATAATTAATAGAAAAATCGCATGTATTTTTTGATTACCTGCTCCCATATTAGATGGAATGAAAGTATTATTCATTAGAAAAATGTCATTCAATTTACTGTAGGAATTGTAATGTGGAACATTTATACAACGGATTAGAAGTTATTATGAAATTTGAAGAAAATATACAGATAGATAAATTATTATTTATTCAACTAGGGGCTTCGCCCCTGCGCGCTTCGCGCGCCAACCCCATCTCGGCGCTACGCGCCTCGATGTTCGGCGCTTCGCGCCTCACTATTTCCTTACGTATTGTTTAGTCGGTTGTTTCCGATCAACCCGACATTGCTATTGGCTCCCTATGTAAGTCTGCTCAGATTATTTTCGTAAACGAATCCACTCACATGTACAAAACTCCCGATGCCATGCAACCCTAATTGCATCCGGCGACTTATTTTGCTAAAGTTATTATTTTCAGATTTTTTTACGTATATCTACGTATAGAGATATAGAGTCTACTGCGTCTGGTTTATAAGTACAAATAATTGATATCAATTCTTTGTTTTTTTAAATAAATTTATTTAACATTTTTCACTTTAAATTTAGTTCGAAGTTGACTTCGAATTTCATTGATTGATGAAAAATTTCGATATTCGCTTTCGCTCGTCTGAGCTCAGAGTAGATTCAATTGTTTATTTGCGAGTTTCCCCAGAAACTATTTTCGCCCGAGTCAGTTCCCGTTTTCGTGAAGAAGAATCGAACATTTCTTTAGAGCTCCTCAGAGCTATTCATGAGGTTCGTGAGGATTGGTTGATAAAACAAACCTTTTTTTCTTTATCAGCTCCGATCTTGGTTATTAATGCAGAAGCTACGGCTGATCAAGTTTTTAGAGATCTTTGTACTTTCTTGACATGCGTAGGTTAACCTATACTTACTTTATGAAGGAATAAAGCTAATTAAATGAAAGACAAAAAAAAAGTAAAATAGATTTTCTATATTGAAATAACACAAAGATTACATGAAATTGTGTTTCAAAAATTGCTTTCTTGCAATCAATATTTTGTACAGCTGGTCTCCATTTTGTAGGTTCGATGCGGGGTAACGCTTTATTAGTTGAAATCGGGTTTCGGTCAGTTTGATTTTCTGCGTTGTACCTAATGCTTAGTTGGAATCGGGTTTCGGTCAACTTGATCTTCTGCGTTGTACCTAACAATCGCCCCGAGCGTTGCCCTATAATTAAAATTGAATGATTTTTAAGATAGGCTTGATTTTTTATGGAATTATAATTGAATTATTTTTCATTAATTAACAAACTTCTCAAAGAGCTTACATTCGTTGCCATCAAGGCGGAGCAAGATGCGGGCGCAGCTCCTTGGACCGTTGAGATCCCATTGTGCGGACTGATGTTGAGCTGTGAATACGGAGTCCTGGTCACGTACCTCCTTCGGGCTCTCAGTCGATTATCATTTTTCTTTGAACGATGTCGAGTTGTTGCACACATTATTGACCAATATTTAGAAGGGCTCTTGAGGGAATTGAAGAGTTGTGCAATTGCGTAATTGATTAGTCGAGGAGTTGAGGAGTTGGGGAGTATAGGATAGGCCCCGGCCGGCGTGCGTGCCGGCCGGAGAACAACAACGAACTGATGTTTCCAATAATTGAAGTTGTTTGTTTTGTATTGGTCTTTTGTTTTTCCATGAGTTTTGTTTCTTTCTAGAAACTTCTTCTTTTGAATCGAGTTTTGTGTTGGATAGGCTTTACATATAGATATACTGTGTCTGGTTTATAATGTACAAATAATTGATATCAATCCTTTTTTCTTTTCAAATAAATTTATTTTACATTTTTTACTTGAAATTTAGTTCGAAGTTGACCTCTTTCGTTTTGGGGACTTCGGGATGTTTTTGCTGTGGAATGATGAATTTTTTATCATTTTCTTTACATTTCCTTGTATAATTTTCATTTACCATACATAGACGGACCACTCTTCGTCGTCCGTCTCAAGCAACAGCTCCTCCTCTGCTGCTTCTGCTGCTGCGCACAGCAGATCATCTAATCCGTCATCTTGTTTTGGTAAAATAGGCGTTAAATTATTTGCTTAGGGACTCATACGTGTTTGACTGTATTTTCAAATGTCGATATTTTTTTCTTTTTTTGACAAATGATTGTATATAAGTAATTATTTTTCCATTTTTAATGCCTAGCTGTAGAATTCACTGGTAATGATTCTCAAAAAGTGTCCGGCTCTTTGGTCTGCCGAGTTGAATTTGGATTTACATACTATTATATTATATCGATATGCTTCACCTGGTATTTTCTCGCTCGACCGCTGCAAAACCTCGTCGCTGTCCTGTTTCGAGAAATTTTCATTAATTTTATCATACTGCTTACTTTGCTCTTTATTCATTCATATTTCCAATGATATACTTACTTTGTTCGGCATGTTTGATTTAATTTATCTGTTTACAAAACAAAATATCACTAAACTGGGTAGCGCTCACCTATTCTTATTTTTTTGCTTCTTTTTATTAGCTACGGTGTTTCATTTGAACTGTCAAATGTCGGAATATAATTATTTGTAATTAATTTTGTTGTTGCATGTATAGGTATAATAGATATGTACTTATATATTTCTTTTATTTATCTAGAAATTTAATATGGTATGAATATCGTAGAAATATTTGCAATTTTACATCAACAAATGTGTACTTTTATCATTTTTTTATTTCTGATAATTTACATTTTTTTCTCACCTTCAACTCAGTCAATACATCTTTATATCTTTTTTCTAATCTTACTATTTGTTTCCTAATTTCATAGGCTAACTTTTATTTTTTCACAAGTTTCTATTTCATTGTATGCGTTTCGGCTTTTTCACCAAATGACCGACACGTGTGAATTTACATCTGAATAATCACAAAATAAGAAAATACTCAGTGGAAATGATTTATGTATTTGAACATCCAATTACAAATCGCGATTGTTTAAATTTCCATACGTTGTGCTTTATTTCCTCTTTATCGTTTTATGCTGCTACCTATTTTTGCATCTTCTTGCTCCTCTTGGCTTTTCTTTCTCTTTTCTCTGTTGTCCATTTTTTCAGTGATTTTTATATTCTTGTTGGTTTTCCTTTCGTTGCTGATTCTGTATTCCTTTTATTTGTATTCTCTTCTCCTTTTTCTTTCACTTTCGCTTCTTTTCTCCTCTATACAGTACTTTTTTTTCCTTCTTCGTATGAGGTCCCGGTGGAGTTAGTAGAGGGGGTCAACCCCTCGGCCTCTCGAACTCCTATCACCTCCTGTGCATTTCTCTTTTAAGTTCATCCATGTTTATTTGTTCGTTTGTGGCCTTGATGAATATACATTATGCAGTATTTATTCAATAATTTCCTTGTACACAATGTTCTTTATTGCATTTTCATTTTTTTTCAGTTGAATTTTTATACCTTTCTTCGACCTGCATCGTGACAATGCAACGTAGAGTTGACCATGTCCAAAGATTGGTCGGTCAATGAATATTCCCACGTGGTCAAAACTTTGTCCTTGTGATTTATTTATAGTTATTGCAAATGCCAACCTGACTGGAAACTGTCGCCTTTGAAGGATAAATGGCATATCTGTGTCTCCCCGCGTATCTAATTTAATTCTTGGTATTTCTACTATTTGCCCTTTTCGCTCTCCGATTAGAAGTTCACCAATCAAAATTCTAGAGTGAATTTCTCTTACAACTAACCGTGTTCCATTGCATAAACCATCTGATATTGATAAATTTCGCAATGACATTACAATTGCTCCGACTTTTAGCTGTAGATTGTGTGGTGGTAAACCTGATGGCGTTATCCTCTATCGGATATCGCAGAGTAGCTTCTTCGTCAAGTGCTGCATCTGCAGTATCAATTCCTTGTGATGTTGCGTAATCTATGCTTTTTGATTCGAATATATTGCCATCCATTCTGCGTAGTATCTCTGTATTTAACTGATTAACTTCGACATTCAATGGAGCTAAGATGGCTCTGTTTGTTAATTCATCAAGTGGCAAATTTCTTGGATATAAATCGTCTATTAAATTGTTGCTTTGTATTTCTTTCTCTGGTACAAACAACTCCACTTCTCCATTACCTATATTAAGTAACCACTCTGAAAACTTTGCGGCATCCTCCTTTGCTCGCATATTTTTTTTCAAGCTTAATTTTTCAAATATACTCCAAAGTGTAGAGTATTTAATTGTTTCCTCTATTATTTGTTGTTTACCTCCTCGTTTCACAATGGGTAAAACTTGTCTGAAGTCTCCACCTAGTATTATGGTCTTCCCACCAAACGGTGATGCGTCTTCCATTATATCTTTTAACGTTCTGTCGATCAATTCTAAAGCAATTTTCGGTATCATCGAACATTCATCCCATATAAATACATCTATACTTTGTATTTTTTTCTTCATCGTTGCATTTGTGAAAATTGTTCCTTCCTTTTGCAGTGTCAATGGTAATCCAAATGTTTTGTGCGCGGTTGTGCCATATGGTAGTAAGATGGCTGCTATACCTGTCCAAGCAACACATGCAACATTTTTTTTTTCAGATTTCAACATGTAGTACAATGCGTTGTATAAAAATGTTTTTCCTGTTCCTCCTGATCCATCGATGTAAAAGCATTTTTCTTGCTTTCTATCAGTACTTTTGTTATCCATGATATTATCAAAAATTTGTGTATAAATTATTTTCTGATCGTTGTTTAATTGCTTCACCAGTTCATTGCCTTTCTTTGCAAAGGTTTCTATATTTTCCACTGTTATTTCTTCCGCTTCATTTTCGAAAATTATCTCCGGTATTGGTAAGTAAAAATCTGCACATGATCTTGCCTCAGCTCTGAGAAGATGCTCAATTGCACATAGTGCTCTATTTTCATGCTGATCCACGAAGTCTTCAGATAGTGCTTTCTTGTAAGTATTCCATAAATCTATCGCGTTCGATGGCATTTCACCGATTAAATACCACACAAAAAAATGACGTAACCGTTTCGGCATAAGTATTGAAACAGCTTCGTCGAATATTTTGAAAGCTTCGTCATTTGTCGCAGTTAAACCCATATCCACTGCAGCCTCTCTAAATGTATTCCATTCCTTCCCGTTTACAGTGCGTAAATCTATAAAACTCCTTGCATTTGTCGCATGTCCAAGGATTAGTTTGAGGTGAAATCTTTCGGAATCCCTTGGTGAAACATTTGTCATTCTACTAACTACTTGACATGCATATTTTCTTTTTTTCCACGTTTTTGTTGCTTCTTGAAACGAATAGTAATCTGGCGTGTTCGCGTAAGTTGTATTTCTTGCCATTTCATCTATGCTGTTCAATTCAAACTATGTAATAAGATGGGTTCTCCACTTTTTTTCATTTGTAGCGGCTTCGACTTCTCTACCTCCCTCAAACGTTGCGTATTGCTGCCCCGGTAGGTGTACAGGTAAGCGTGTGACGGCATGACTTCGTCCATGCATTGGCAGTTCTAGTATACGCCAAGCTGCTTCCATCGGTCCTACGTAACGCGAATCTACATAATCCTGTATTTCGTTGATTATTGGCTGACCATCACTCTCGCTGTTTGAATCAGTTATCTGTACTCTTGCACGATCATGTCCCTTGTGGATGTACTTGAAGACATATTTAATAGCCATTATTGACGCACAATATTCTACGTTCATGTGGCAGTCGTACTTTGCAAGTAGGTATGGATTGTGAGGCACAACCATGCTGTTGTCTACTTGGATATTTCTTCCTTCCACGCGGTTGCGGTAATAATTTATGTCTGTATTTTTTCGTCTGCGATACTTTGGAAAACCGCCACCGCTTATATCAGTATTTTCCACTAAGTCTTTCGGAAATTTCTTTGAGCATGACTTCGTTACCGAATTCCAGCATGGTATTTTGGATGTGTGAGGGCCGTGTAGCATGTGTGATGTGACAGATCGATATAGTTGTTGATGTATTCGTTTGTCTGGTATTTCTGCAGATATAAAACTGTCAATTGCTTCTGGAGTCAAAAGTTTGTCATTGTTATTTAAGATAAATAGTATGTGAGCATGCGGTAAGCCTCTTTTCTGAAATTCAACTGTGTATACGTATCCTTCAATCTTTCCAAATACTGAACCGCTTTCGATTTCCTTTAGTGCCTGTTGTAGCCGCATGTTGAATATTCGACAAGCTATTGTTGGAATGTCATTTACAGTAGTACCTGTTGGAAAATCTTTCAATACCGTACATATTTCCGGCCACTTAGGATTACATGTCATTGTAATAAATAAATCCGGTCGTCCAACTTTCCTTGTTATTGCCATTGCATCTTGGTACTGCTGTTGCATATGTCGCATGCTGCCGAAAAATGATGATGGTAAAATCATTTGGTTCCCAAGTCTTGTTCGATCCGACGTATTCGCTTCACTATTTGATATGTGATCAGTCATTCCTTTGTAAGATTCTACACGCAATTGCTTCTGATTATTTCTTAAAAACGATAAACGCTGCGATTCAATTGTGAGATATGCGTGAATCACATAGTGTTGTGTCAATCGTCCGCTCCGCAACAACTGATTCTGTGCTTCGCCTCGACGTAAGGCCAATCGATGTCCATAATATTGAACAGGAGAGATTTTCTTGTTTGTTCCTACGTGTTTCATATTATAGCTCCATCCTAAATCACCGCTCGGAAATAGTAATGGAAAAGTCATTGGATCAACGTGATGCGAATATCTCGGCACATATCCAACTGCACGGTCTTGTTTTGGTAATACTTGTACTTCTATATTTTCAGATACTGCCCCGTCATCTGAAACGATCAGAGCTGCTAGCTCACCACAAGTTGGCGCATTGTACCGCCGTCTATCGTCTTCCTTGAGTGCTATAAAGTTTAATCTCACCAGGCTTTCTCCCTTAACAAATCGCTCGTACGTTGTTTTAAAATTTGCTGCATAAGGATTGATATCTATCATCAGTCTACCAATAATTTCTAACAGATTTGCTCTTCTTACATCATTTTCTCTCAGCGCTAGCTGAGTTTGTACGTCGTAGATGTAAATTTGTCCATATCTCGGTCGGTTATTGTTTGCGGTCTCTAAACTTGTAGATATTTTGTAACTCACATCCCCGATTATTTTCATCACATATGGTCCTGAATTCCCCATATCTGCCACGGTACAATTAAATGATGCAAACGCAAACGCGTCATTATATGATCGTATATGTTGTCTGAAGTGTCTTGATACTTCGTCATTTCCTTCTCGCAGACGTTGAAGTACATCAGGATATTCCGTTAATGGTGGTAATGTTATTTTTCCTCCATGACAGCAATTATTTGCCACCCTTCCTGTTTCATATTTGAACCTTTCTGCATTGCAATGTTTACATTTTACGTTCATTTCACCCATGTGTAGTTGTTCTACAGTTTTAAAAGTGCCTTTTTCAATATCCCCGTTGTAACGATGCTCAGCAATGATTGATTCACTGTTCATTGCTTCCACTCGTTCTCTGTTTCTGTCTAATTCCAACCTGTCTCTGTTATCTTCTATTGTTTGGCTGAATACACACAGTTCCTTCTCCATCGATTTCAACGTATCACTGTCACTTAATATTTCATCACAAACATGAATTTCCGACACGTTATTCTTGCTTATAAGTCGTCGACACACGTTTTCGTCTGTCGTTTTATCTCGTTGTCTCTTGCTATCCACTTCAATTCCTTCTATGCTTGCTTTTCTTTTTTTCATCAATCTAAGCTTCCATTCGTTGGTTGAAAATTGGTGTTCCTTCTCTATTGGTATCGATCTATCTCCTTGACTTGCTGAATTATTTTTGCTACCGCTCTGCCCGTTATTCTCCAAAATCACCTTCTTTATATTATTTTTTTCTCTATATTTGCGTTGCTGTTCACTCCGCAAAACACGTCTTTCTTTTGTAGTTAACATAGATCCTGGTCGTCCTCTTGCCTGGTTATAGAAATATTTGTTTATTATTCTTCTCTGGCTTATTTGGTTCTTCGCACTTACAATTTTATTTTCCTTTTTCCTTTGTGATACGTCCGACCATCCACCGTCTCCATCGCCTTGTCTGCTGGTCGAAACTCCTCCTTTCTGTTCGTTGGTTGAATAGCCAGTATGATATTTTTTGTTCGCTTCCCTATATTTTCGCTGCTGTTCTCGTCGTCTAATTTTTCGCTCTTCTATGTCCATCACATTGGTTGGTCGTCCTATTGATTTATTTTCCTTATCAATCATCACAATCGATTCTTCCAATTCTTCTACACCCTTCGTTGAATTATTTTTACTACCGCTCTGCCGGTTATTCTCCAAAATCACCTTCTTTATATTATTTTTTTCTCTATATTTGCGTTGCTGTTCATTCCGCAAAACACCTCCTTCTCTTGTGGTCAATATCGATCCTGGTTGTCCTCTTACCTAGTTATACGAATATTTGATGGATATTATTCTATGGCTTATTTGGTTCTTCGCACTTACAATTTTATTTTCCTCTTTCTTTTGTGATACTTCCGACCATCCACCGTCTCTATCGCCTTGTCTGCTGGTTGAAACTCCTCCTTTCTGTTCGATGGTTGAATAGCCGGTATGATATTTTTTGTTCGCTTCCCTATATTTTCGCTGCTGTTCTCGTCGTCTAATTTTTCGCTCTTCTATGTCCATCACATTGGTTGGTCGTCCTCTTGATTTATTTTCCAAATCGATCATCACAATTTTATTTTCCTTTTTCTTTTGTGATACGTCCGACCATCCACTGTCTCCATCGCCTTGTCTGCTGGTTGAAACTCCTCCTTTCTGTTCGTTGGTTGAATAGCCAGTATGATATTTTTTGTTCGCTTCCCTATATTTTCGCTGCTGTTCTCGTCGTCTAATTTTTCGCTCTTCTATGTCCATCACATTGGTTGGTCGTCCTATTGATTTATTTTCCTTATCAATCATCACAATCGATTCTTCCAATTCTTCTACACCCTTCGTTGAATTATTTTTACTACTGCTCTGCCGGTTATTCTCCAAAATCACCTTCTTTATATTATTTTTTTCTCTATATTTGCGTTGCTGTTCATTCCGCAAAACACCTCCTTCTCTTGTGGTCAATATCGATCCTGGTTGTCCTCTTACCTAGTTATACGAATATTTGATGGATATTATTCTATGGCTTATTTGGTTCTTCGCACTTACAATTTTATTTTCCTCTTTCTTTTGTGATACTTCCGACCGTCCACCATCTTCATCGCCTTGTCTGCTGCTTGAAACTCCTTCTTTCTCCATTGTCATCGTAAATCCGGGCTGTCCTTTTGACTGTTTGGTGATATATTTAGATTTACTATTATTTGATTGTTACTTTTCATACTTATTACTCACTATCTGAATTTTATTTTGGTTCTGCAAGACATCAAAGTGTCCACTGTCTCCGCCGCCGGTAAAGAGTAGTGAGAATTGTATTTCATTTTGTGATCCGATCCGGTGCGGATGAATTTGTTCTTCGCGATACACGATCAAACATATTTTAAAAATGTCCGCAGCTGCAGCTAATTCTGCTTCTCCCCCATATATTCCATTTTTCTTCATATGTGATTTGTAATCACCAGGTGACCTAATCACAGCACCGTTTGACTCATTACCTGTAATAAAACCCGCAAATGTAGACCAATTATCCACTATATTTGAAACGATACTTAGTCTCACCTCTGCGTGTCGATCTTGAGTCCCGTATACACAATACGCCAACGCGCGAAAAAGACAATTCCCGTCGGGAATCATCTTGATAATTTTCATTTGCATTGTCATTTTTTGCGCGTCATTAACAGATACCTATGAAGATATTTGTCATAAACAGCCGATGACAGCTGTCAAAGGGTTTCCTAGATGCTTTTTGTTTTGTTTTCGGGATCTCGGCCCACCGCCAACTTCATGCGTATACTATTGTTATTATAATCTTTTTTTACTATTGTTATTATAATCTTTTTTTACTATTGTTATTATAATCTTTTTCTACGTTCATTTGTTTGAAACTTTTTTATTAGATAGAGAGATATGTGAGCAGATAATTGAAAAATATGTAGGATTCTTCTAATAATTATATATAATTTTGGAAAATTCAAATGACGTAAAAAAATTTTTTTTTTTTAAATTTCATCTTCTCTCAATCGTAAATTGATCATTATAATAAATATATATATATATATACACACACACACATATACATATATACATATTTATAACAATTTATATTATACATCAATATGATGGAATATAAATGGAGGTAATTAGGTTAAATAATTTATTAGAATGAAAAATGATTCATGTAAATAAATTATTCTTCTTAAATTAAAGAATAGCTGATTTTTAAAAATTAAAAATATGAAATTGAACGAATAATAATTCATCTATCTGTGTGTTTTCGGTAAATTTCATAATTATTACCAATTCATTGTATAAATGTTCCAAATTACAATTTATAAAGTAAATTGAATGGGATTTTTCTAAAGAATAATATTTTCATTCCAATTAATATGTGAGCAGATAATTAAAAAATACACAGGATTTTTCCAATAATTATACATAATTTTAAAAGATATAAATAATGTGAGAAAAACTTTTTTTTTTCAAATTTCTTTTTTTTTAAAAGTGAATCAAAAATTGAAATATATATATATATATATATACACACACACATATAGATATGTATATTCATATATATTTATATTATACGTCAATATAATAGAATATAAATAGAGGTAATTAAGTAAAATGATTTAATAAAATAAAAAATGATTCATTTGAACAAATCATTTCTCTCAAATTAAAGAATAAATAATTCATGAAAATTAAAAATATGAAATTGAATGAATAATAATTTATCTATTGGTATGTTTTCTTTAAATTTCATAATTATTACTAATTTATTGTATAAATGTTCCAAATTACAATTCATAAAGTAAAGAAATGGCATTTTTCTAATGAATAATATTTTCATTTCAATTAATATGTGAGCAGATAATCAAAAATATGTAGGATTTTCCTAATAATTATATACAATCTCAAAAATTTGAATCACGTGAAAGAATTTTTTTTTTTCAAAATTTCTTTTTTTTTAAAAGTAAATTAAAAATTATAACATATATATATATATATATATACAAACACAATCATATACATGTATGTATATTTATATATATTCATATTATACAATGATATGATAAAATATAAATGGAGGTAATTAAGTTGAATGATTGATTAGAATGAAAAATTATCTATTTAAATAAATTGATTTTTTTTGATCTGAAGAATAATTGATTTTGAAAATTTGAAAACATGAAATTGAATGAATAATTATATATCTATTTGTATGTTTCTTCAAATTTCATAATAAGTTCTAATCCATTGTATAAGTTATCCAAATGACAATTGTTAAAGTAGATCAGATGGCATCTTTCTAATGAATAATATTTCTATTTTAATTAATGTGTGAGCAGATAATTAAAAAATATGTAGGATTTTTCTACCGATCGTATGTAATTTTCAAAAATTTGAATAATGTAAAAAAAATTTTTTTCCTTTCAATTCCTCTTTTTTCAAAAAGTCAATTAAAAAATTCAATATATATATATAAATACACGCACACATACATATTGTGACGTGGATTTTTCTGCACCTCGGTCACTCGGAGAAAATGACCGAGAACTTACCGCGTGCACAATAATTTGGCGTCCACGATGTACCCTGGATCTAAAACAATATCGCAAAGTTCTTGTTGGGCGCCTTGCGTGATTAACACGCCTCGAAATCAGTAATACGCTATTCCTCGGGCATATGCTCGATAGCTCAGTACCGCGGAGAGGGAAGGGGTAATTTTTGGAGAGAGAGAGAGAGACACTCGAAATATACATGCTATTTAACAAAAGTAAAATAAAATCTTATATTTCACAATAGCGGTGATACCAAACAAAAAAAAATATAATTCAAAAATCGCTCATCGCGAGTCTAAAACTAAATTGAAAATTACACGTAACCTACTCTATTTCTTACTCTGATGAGCTCGCGGCTCCCTAACTAAAACGTCCCTCGACGATCACAAAATCCTCATACGCAGTTCTCAATTTGCAAATTCGCCATTTGTTCTCCATGGCGATTACTGCTCGAAACGAAACTAAAACTAATTATTCGACGGTGCGCCGTCAGGTCTCGCAACTTAAAACACCATGCTCAAACTTCTCGTCTCAACTGCTGCGCAACGCATCGGCAATTTCGACTATACAAACTAATTATTCGACGGTGCGCCGTCAGGTCTCGCAACTTAAAACACCATGCTCAAACTTCTCGTCTCAACTGCTGCGCAACGCAACGGCATTTTCGACTATACATCGCCGAACCTCGACTAAACACTATCTTAACTAAACGTAAACTTAACTAAGCGCGAGCACCACTACATTTAAATTCACCTAAACACAAGCTCAAAGTAACCCAACTCAAACTACCTCATCTTAAATAACGGGTACGGAACTCAATGCAGGCGCAACCAAACGTAACCTAAACTATACGAAATCGCAACGCATCCGAACTTAATTCTTTTCAAAATCCTCCAAAAACGTTACCCACTAATCCGAGCACTCCAATTCGGTGCTTCCCGACCTACTCGAGAGGTGACACAAAAAGAAAACGATAACGCGGCTCGACCCGGTACGGCGAAATTCGGCTATACTTGGTTTCACTAACGAGAAAGATTCAACTAAAACCCGTGACTCTACTCAACTTTTTCAGAAACTCAAAATTTACTCTACTCTAACCCGCGTACTCAGGCTACGGTCATCAAGCAAGAGAATCGGCAAAAGAATTTCGAGTACTTTTCTACAACGCAAATCCAAAACGGCTATCCGTTACTCGGCAAGCCATTTCACAATTATGCTCGAAATTCAATCGCGGGGATAGAAGCAGCGCTTACCTTCTACATCCTTGCAACCCCCTTTCCATTCCCTTCGCGATTTTTGGGCGACTCCATTGCTTCGCGAAACTCCCCCAAAACGTGACTACTAATCACGACCGCCAGAACTAGAGTGGTTTCAAAAACCTACCACCTGCCGCAACACGGATCTCGATACGCCATCCCAAACGTGACGTCATACCCCCAAGAATACGCAATAATCGATCCGTCATCGATTTCGTCGATCGCGCAACTCGACGCGCACCTTCGAAAGCATCGCTGCGCAGAACTTAAAGCTAGCTCGCAATCTCGTCCTCCGCGCAGCTCCATGACGTCTTGGCGGTGAGCGTGGTGCTCCCTCGTCGCTAGTCGGTCCGTCGCAAGTTCGCTGGTCAATTGTTGGCGGGGTGAAGGGGGGAGAGGCTGCGGCGCGCCGGCCGCCAGCGGGAATCGCGTCCACCTTGGATTCCCGCGATGCGGGGATCTGCGCCGGCTCCCCCTCCACAGCCTCGACATCCTTCCTTCGCAATTGTCGCTAGTCCGCCACTTCGCACTTTCCTCGAATTCGGTGTCGACTTCTTGCCTAATGCCGTTGTAGCTCGAAAAATAGAAAAACAAAGAAAACTGAAATATCTTACGCTGGTCGCTAAAGTGTCCCCTCTCGTAGTTTCGGATGCGTGACTCTAGTCCTGGCGCTCTTTTCCAAAAACTTCGCGACTCAATTTCGGAAATTCCTAAATTTTTGGTTCCGCCCAGGTTCAAGGGGCCCCTTGTAACGGGCATCAAAAATGCCACGTTACAATATATATATATATATTTATATATATTTATATTATACAATAATCTGATAGAATATAAATGAAGGTAATTTAGTAAAACGATTTGATGAAATAAAGAATAATTTGTTTAGACAAATTTTTTTACCCAAATTGAAGGATAAATAATCTATGAAAATTAAAAATAGGAAAATAAATAAATAATAATTCATCTATCTGTGTGTTTTCGGTAAATTTCACAATTATTTCTAATTCATTGTATAAATGTTCCAAATTACAATTTATAAAGTAAATTGAATGGGATTTTTCTGAAGAATAATATTTTCATTTCAATTACTATGTGAGCAGATAATTAAAAAATACATAGGATTTTTCTAATAATTATACATGATTTCAAAAGATTTAAATAATGTAAGAAAAAAATTTTTTTCTTTGAATTTTCTTTTTTTTGAAAGTGAATTAAAAATTATCATATATATATATATATGTACACACACACACATATATATATGTATATATTTATATATATTTATATTATACATGATTATAATAGAATATAAATGGAGGTAATTAGGTTAAATGATTCAATAAAATAAAAAATGATTCATTTGAATAAATTATTTTTCTCAAAGTGAAGGATAATTAATTTTCAAAAATTGATAATATAAAATTAAATAAATAATAATTTATCTATCTGTATGTTTTCTCTCAATTTCATAATTAGTTCTGATTCATTGTATAAATGTTCCAAATTTTAATTCATAAAGTGAATTGAATGGCATTCTTCTGAAGAGTGATGTTTTTATTTTATTTCATGTGTGAGCAGATAATTAATAAATATATAGGATTCTTCTAATAATTATATATGATTTCAAAAAATTCAAATAATGCGAAAAAAAAATTTTTTTTCAAATTTTTTTTTTTATGAAGTAAATTAAAAATCATCATCATAAATATATACATATATATATATAGATACATATATTGATATGTATTTATATTATACATGATTGTAATAAAATATAAATCGAGGTAATTAGGCTGAATGATTCAATAAAATAGAAAATGATTCATTCAAATAATTTATTTTTCTCAAAGTGAAGAATTAATAATTTTCATAAATTGATAATATGAAATTAAATGAATGATAATTTATCTATCTGTATGTTTTCTCTCAATTTCATAATTAGTTCTTATTCATTGTATAAATGTTCCGAATTACAATTCGTAAAGTAAATAAATGGCATTTTCCTAATGAATAAGATTTTTATTTCAATTATTATGTGAGCAGATAATTAAAAAATATGTAGGATTTTTCTGATAATTATATATGATTTTAAAAAATTTGAATAACGTCAAAAATTTTTTTTTTTTTAATTTTTTTTTTTCTAAAAGTAAATCAAAAATTATAATATATATATATATATATATATATATACATACATATACATATATATATATATGCAATGCTCACACAATACATGTATTTATTTATATACATTTATATTATACATCAATATAAAGAATATAAATAGAGGTCATTAGGTTGAATGATTTATTAAAATAAGAAATGATTTATTCAAATGAATTATTATTCCTTATTGAAGAAAAATTGATTTTTAAAAATTAAAAAAACATAAAAATAAGAAAATAATAATTCATCTATTTGTATTTTTTTGGTAAATTCCATAATTATTTCCAATTCATTGTGTAAATGTTCCAAATTACAATTTATAAAGTAAATGAAATGGCATTTTTCTAATGAATAATATTTTTATTTTAGTTAATATGTGAGCAGATGATTGAAAAATATGTAGGATTCTTTTAATAATTATATATAATTTTGAAAATTTAAATGATGTAAAAAAATTTTTTTTCTCAAAAATTTCATCTTTTTTCAATAGTAAATTGATTCTTATAATATATATATATATACACACACACACACACACGTATATATATACATATATTCATATAAATTTATATTATACATTAATATAATGGAATATGAATGGAGGTAATTAGGTTGAATAATTTATTAGAATGAAAAATGATTTATTTCAATGAATTATTTTTCTTAAATTGAAAAATAGTTGATTTTCAAACATTAAAAATATAAAATTAATGAATAATAATCTATCCATCTGTATGTTTTCGGTAAATTTCATAATTATTTCTGATTCATTGTATAAATGTTCCAAATTACAATTTTTAAAGTAAATTGAATGGGATTTTTCTAAAGAATGATATTTCCATTTCGAATAATATGTGAGCAGATAATTAAGAAATATATAGGATTTTTCTCATAATTATATTCAATTTCAAAAAATCTAAATAATGTAAAAAAATTTTTTCTCTTTAAATTTCTCTTTTTTTAGAAGTAAATCGAAAATTATAATATATATATATATATATATACACACACACATATAGATATGTATATTTATATATATATATATTATACATTAGTTTAATGGAATATAAATGGAGGTGATTAGGTTAAATACTTAATTAGAATGAAAAATGATTTATTTAGATAAATTATTTTTCTTAAATTAAAAAATAATAATATTCTCATTTTAATCAATATGTTAGCAGATAATTCAAAAATATATAGGATTTTTCTAATGATTATACATGATTTTAAAAAATTTGAATAATGTGAAAAAAAATTTTTTTTCATCAAATTTCTTTTTTTTTGAAAGTAAATCAAAAATTATAATATATATATATATGTACACACACACACACAGATATGTATGTTTATATATATTTATATTATACATTAATATAATACAATATAAATAGAGGTAATCAAGTTAAATGATTTAATAAAATGAAAAATGATTCATTTGAACGAATCATTTTTCTCAAATTGAAGAATAAATAATTTATGAAAATGAAAAATATGAAATTAAATGAGTAATAATTTATCTCTTGGTATGTTTTCTTTAAATTACATAATTATTCCTAATTCATTGCATGAATGTTTCAAATTACAATTTATAAAGCAAATTAAATGGCATTCTTCTAGAGAGTCATGTTTTTATTTTATTTGATGAGTGAGCAGATAATTAAAAAATACATAGGATTCTTCTGATAATTATATATGATTTCAAAAAATTTAAATGATGCGAAAAATTTTTTTCTTCAAATTTTTTTTGTTTGAAGTAAATTAAAAATCATCATATATATATATACATATATATATATATATACATACATATATATCTATACATATATTTATATATATTTATATTATACGTGATTGTGATAGAATATAAATGGAGCTAATTAGGCTGAATGATTCAATAAAATAAGAAATAATTTATTTGAATAATTAATTTTTCTCAAAGTGAAGAATAAATAATTTTCAAAAATTGATAATATGAAATTAAATGAATAATAATTTATCTATCTGTATGTTTTCTCTTAATTTCATAATTAGTTCTAATTCATCGTATCAATGTTCCAAATTTCAATTCATAAAGTAAATTAAATGGCATTTTTCTAATGAATAATATTTTTATTTCAATCAGTATGTGAGCAGATAATTGAAAAATATATAGGATTTTTCTACCGATCAAATATAAATTTTAAAAATTCGAACAATTCCAAAAAAATATTTTTCTTCCAACTTCCTTTTTTTTAAAAGTAAATTGGAAAATATAATGTATATATATACACACACACACACACATATATACCGGGACAATCTCTTAAAACTATACATATAACGCGCATGCGCCAAATAATTTAATCTCATTGGTCTGTGAAATCGCGCTACGGTGATGTTTTCATCTGCTGAGCAAGGCGCCAACGTACCCAAAATGAAACAAAAGCTGTAATTCTCTCGCGCGTAAAGCCGTGGATTGAGGTTATGCTGCTGTTTATTTTTACGTAGCGTGAAATGTCTAAGAAGAATAGTATCGTTCAGCAATACCGTGGTTGATTTCGGAAGATATTCAACCGACGCAATAAAGAATTTAACGAAAAAGCAAATATCAAATGATACAGAAATTGGGTGTTATTTATTGAAAGAAGAAATCTGAAATTCAACGTGAAATGTCATTAACAAGTGGGAGTCTGGACAAACAGAGAGAGGTAAGTAAAAACAATGTTTATTGTAAACAGATTCTTTATTTACATAAAATTAAAAATAAATGAATGGTTGAGACCCAGTAGAAGGTATTTCCAGAGTAGATTCGTTACGGTGCAGTGCTCCAGAAGTCAGTACTTAGTGCCGATGAACATGAAATTAATAAAAGAAATGAGTAACAAGGAATAGAGAAATTATTCATCTTAAACACGAAGCTTAGGAGGACAAAGAGTAGCAATTAACAGAAAACGTACCCGACACAATACTCACAAAAACCCTCGCCGACATCATTGATTAGTTGACAAAGTTTTTGCAGCTCCATTGTACAACAATCAGTGTTCCGTTAACAAAGAAGGTTCACCAGATATCCAAGAATAAAAAGAGAAAAAGAACAACAGTTAATATTACAGTGTAAATCATGCTATTAATGAAAAATTAGGAAACAAAACAATAACTTACAAGACAATCGTCCGATAACACTGGGAGACCAATCTCCACTCTTCTGATCACCCCTCGTCTGGCCATTGGTTGCCTTTCAAAAAGTGCTGCCTTTTTTTTTGCCTTCAAAAATACCGAAAGATCCTGTTTGATAATAATAGCTTCTAATATTTTCAGGTACGAAATAATTCATTGTCAAAGCGGGACTAAATTTGTCAGGCATGGAAGCATGTAGGTAAATTTCCAATCACGTGATCTTTGACAATAACAATATTTTAACATGGATTCAATGATAAAATTCATTTTTTTTTTCAGCAGGCTCGAAGCTTAAACTTCGATCAACACGAGGACAATTATGCCTCACCTGATGGTCAAAACGTTTAGGTGGCAAGGATCCTGGTTTCTCGAGCGGTGCAATCATTAGAACCATCGAACCTGGTTGTTTCGTCAGACATCAGGTGCCAGAGTGAATTTTATCAGGCCATCGCCACCTTCTTAACATCAGTTGAGGCAAAATTGAAGAGCGGGATATACTACAGATCATAATGGCTGAATATCCCATCATTTTACTTTGATCGAGCCAATAGCGCTAAGTTTGTTACTTAACCGTTGCTGCCAATTCATTCTACCGAGGAATCATTCTGTGCACCATTGTAATTTAAGCATTATTATTGACCAGCATTGTTTTTCAAACTTTATACCATTTGATTTGGTATCTTATTTTGAAGCTTACTTTTACTCTCTTTGGCATTGAATTCAGATAAATAGTTTTTCAAGTCCTCAATTAGATTGTAGGGTTGAATTTTGCTAGGCAAACTGAATCAATCTAAATCTAGAACTGTTGAATAAGTTCAGTTAAAAATGTCTTTAAATATAATCTCAGTTGACGGTGTCATCTGGCTAGCTAGTTGCACGATAACTTGAAACCAAATTCAATTTTACACTCTTTATAGGGTCCTACGCTAAGACTGAAAGCTTGTGAATCTCCATGTACCGCAATTATTTCTGCATTTCATGTTAGCATTATCTGGAGCAAAAAAAATTCCATTTTGAGATTGAAAATGGAACCTGAAACACAGAGTTATTCAATAGCACGAATTGAAAACCAAGAATTTTATAATGGTTTCTGCAACAAAGGGACTCTTTCCAAATATCCTTGTTAGAAGGTGATGTTCGGAGGACTATGAACAAGATATTGTTTCGGATTACATTATTTGGAAAAAAATCTTCATAAACTTCGTTAAAAATTAGATATTCATTTATTTTGATGAAACAAGGGACACAATCTTTACATTACTTTAAAATTGACATTACTCTAAAACATGATTGTCCTGGAAGCTAATTGTGACATCGAGGCGCATTTTGAGAAACCTGATTTTCAATTTGTGTCACAGGATGTGATTTACGTTCCTGAGTTCTACGCTTTCGATTAGATTTTCTTTGTTTCAAACCGCACTAACATGAAATACAGAAATCATTTTAATAAATCTAATATCACTTGAATTTTCAATTTGAGTATTAGGTTCCCTTCATTTATTTAATCGAACATCATTGAAAATTTGCGAAATAAATTCTGATCATCATTCGGAAATTTTAAATAGTAGTAGCAATAATTTGTTAATCGGAAAAAATACATTGACTATCGACTATTCGTAAATTTTGTTGAACTATTTTCAAGAAAAAAAAGATTCCCAGTTCCGTTACAGATAGTGAGATATTTAAATTTCTTGAATGCTCGGTTTAATGTCTCATTTTCGAAAGTGATAAAATTCAATATTACCGCCTGAAATCACAAAAGAGTGAGAAAGTTGCTTAGTTGCTTGAAAGTGGCGATGATCTTTGTACGTTCGACAAATTGAATGGGCAGATAACAGTGAATATCAGAGATGTAATTATTTTAGCCGTATCACCTGTTGATAGATAAAAATTCCATTGTTATTTCTAATGTACGAAATAATAAAAATGATTAAATAAAGTGTTCGCACCTACCTGCTGCGTTTCTTCTAAGCACCCAACATTTAAACAGATTTCTCATTTTAGTCGAATAAAGCCAATTTTCAAAGAGCATTAGCATCAACTTTCCGAGTCACTACCTCGACTGTTTGAGATTCTAACCTCAAAAATTCGTATGAACTACAACGCCGCCAGAAACAGAGTTTGACAGCTGAAACTCGGAGTGGCTAACCTGCCCGAGCAGCCAATAAAACTCGCGCATGCGCATTATATGTATAGTTTCAAGAGATTGTCCCGGTATATATATTAGAGTGTCCCAAACAAACCGACTATTTTTTTTTTTTCAAAGAACATTGAAAAATCATCAGAGTATCTCTAGAAAATGACCCTGTGAAAATATGAGCTCCTAATATTAATATTTAGAGGTGGCGATTTGTAATTTTCTATTTCCCATTTAAATAACATGGGAAAATTTTTTTTTGAACTTTGGAATTTTGTGATGGGATAACGAGCTACTTCATAGGAATGACAAAATCAGGTCTTATAGGAAATTTGATGCTCTACAAAAAAGATCTGATTGACATTTTGCGTAAATCCAGCCGTTTCAAAAATATCGAGCCTCAAACTTCGGACTGTTTAAAATTATGCTTTTTTTTCGTAAATACAACAAAAATTAATTTATATGTATTATAAACCCAGAATTATCAACTGAACAATAAATATATGCATATATTTGACGGAATGCAGATCCGAAATCATTAATAGATCCGAAATTATTAATATATGCATATATTTGACGGAATGCAGATCCGAAATTATTAATAGATCCGAAATTATTAATAATTTCGGATCTGCATTCCGTCAAATATATGCATATATTTATTGTTCAGTTGATAATTCTGGGTTTATAATACATATAAATTAATTTTTGTTGTATTTACGAAAAAAAAAGCATAATCTTAAACAGTCCGAAGTTTGAGGCTCGATATTTTTGAAACGGCTGGATTTACGCAAAATGTCAATCAGATCTTTTTTGTAGAGCATCAAATTTCCTATAAGACCTGATTTTGTCACACTTATGAAGTAGCTCGTTATCCCATCACAAAATTCCAAAGTTCAAAAAAAAATTTTCCCATGTTATTTAAATGGGAAATAGAAAATTACAAATCGCCACCTCTAAATATTAATATTAAGAGCTCATATTTTCACAGGGTCATTTTCTAGAGATACTCTGATGATTTTTCAATGTTCTTTGAAAAAAAAAACATAGTCGGTTTTTTTGGGACACTCTAATATATATATATATATATATATATATATATATATTTTTATATATTTACATCATACAATAATATGATGGTATATGAATGGAGGTAATAAGGTTGAATGATTTAATGAAATACAGAATAATTTATTTAAACTAATTTTATTTTCTCAAATTGAAGGATAAATAATTTATGAAAATTAAAAATATGAAAATTGATGGATAATAATTTATCTATCTGTGTGTTTTTTTTAGATTTTATAATGAGTTCTAATTCACTGTATAAATGTTCCAAATTACAATTCGTAAAGTAAATAAATGGCATTTTCCTAATGAATAGGATTTTTATTTTAATTATTATGTGAGCAGATAATTGAAGAATACGTAGGATTCTTCTAATAATTATATATGATTTCAAAAAATTTGAATAACGTAAAAAAATTTTTTTTTTTAAATTTTTTTTTCTCTAAAAGTAAATCAAAAATTATAATATATATATATATATATATATGTATATATATGCAATGCTCACACAATACATGTATTTATTCATATACATCCATATTATACATCAATATAAAGAATATAAATAAAGGTCATTAGGTAAATGATTCATGAAAATAAGAAATGATTTATTTAAATGAATTGTTTTTCTTAAATTAGAGGAAAATCAATTTTTAAAAATTGAAAATATGAAATTCAATGAATAATAATTAATCCATCTGTATGTTTAATTTAAATTCTATAATTATTCCTAATTTATTGTATAAATGTTCCAAATTACAATTTATAAAGTGAATTGAATGGCATTTTTCCAAAAAATAATATTTTTATTCCAATTAATATGTGAGCAGATGATTGAAAAATATATAGGATTTTTGTAATAATTGAATATCATTTTAAAAAATTCAAATTATGTGAACAAAATTTTTTTTCAAAATTTCTCATTTTTTGAAAGTAAATGGAAATTCATAATATATATATATTAGGGTGCTTTTTTTTTGGACTATTTTTTTTTTTTCGGTCCCATCGTGAAATTTTGTGAGAAATACAACAAAAAAAATTCCCTGAAAGATTGAGCCCTTAATATTAATATTGAGTGCTCGCCCAAGTCATGTAACGATTTCCCGCTTAAAATACACGTAAACTTCAATTTTTTTCTTTAAAATATCTACAGTTCAGAGGCATTCTATGGTGTAGTCTAGAACGTGAGTAGGTTTTCTTCGGAATGAAATGCTCTACAAAAGTGCTCATTGCGGTGAAGTCGTAACTCACACCGGCAAAGTCGTACGGGCCACCCAAACCCAATTTTTTCTTGAAATTCTTGTCTTTTTGCCCGTATCTCGTAAATAACAAGAGCTACAGAAAAAAATACTCTACAAATTTGTAGGAAATTTAAATTACAATAAATGAGAAATAATTATGAAATTTAAGGAAAACATACAGATAGATAAATGAATATTTATTTGATTTGATATTTTCAATTTTCATAAATATATTATTCTTGAATTGAGGAAAAATGATTTATTTAAATAAATCATTCAACCTAATGACCTCTATTTATATTCTTTATATTAATGTATAATATAAATATATATAAATATATGTATATATTGTGTGTGCATATATATATAATTTTTGATTTACTTTTGGAAAAAGAGAAATGTTCAAAAAAAAAAAATTTTTTACGTCATTCAAATTTCTTAAAATTATATATAATTATTGGAAACTTCCTATATATCTTTCAATTATCTGCTCACATATTAATTAAAATGAAAATATTTATACAATGTATTAGAAATAATTATGAAATTTAAAGAAAACGTACAGATAGATAAAGTATTATTTATTTACTTGGATATTTCCGATTTTCAAGAATTGATTATTCTTTACTTTGAGAAAAATAATTCATTTAAATAAATCATTTTTTATTTTATTAAATCATTTAACCTAATTACCTTCATTTATATCCTATTATATTAATGTATAATATGAATATATATAAATATATATATATATATATGTATATGTGTGTGTGTTGTGACGTGGTATTTCGTACCCCGTCACTTTGTTCGATTATCGCATTCTCCTAGGTGCAGATATCGCTAAAAATAACGAAAGCACGTCTGAGGCCAATACTCCAAAAATGAACGACTAATTATCTTTAAGTTAAATTCTCTTTACTAAGCTAATTGTGTGCTATTTTCTAATTCTGTAATGCTCTTCGAGAACCATCTGCGAGACCTTCGCGTCAGAATACCAGGACACTGCCTGACAGGGGTCACGTACCAGCTCAACATCGACCACCACCGACTACAGACGAACGAATACCGCTGGAACCACTCCCGATGGATGCCTATCTAGTTGTCGAACAGGGTCGTGCGTGATGCACAAACAGCACCTCCAACTATTTGAGACTTATCGGCCAGGAGCCGAACCACGAACGAATGCTTCTACCGCTCGGATGCATCGTTAGGCGGCGTACAGGGCTGTGCGTCAAAAACACAATAAAGCCTCCCGTCGACGATACTTATCAGCCTGGAGCTGAACCGACCCTAACATCTACCAAGTCGTTTACTATCCAATAGAAGACGGTTTTCTCTTCACGAACCGTCTTATCGAAGGACTGCGGCGTGGAATAGGCTAATGATATGCTGACCACGTGGATCTGGTGAATCTAGTGTGGGGATCCGGGTTGAGGGCCATCACCACCAGATCGTTCCGGCATGAGGGCTTCGATGAGCAAGGGCCGGGATGCAGCACCGACGAAATAGCTACAACGGGGAGTACCAGTAAAGCAAGGAGTGAGTTACAGTCGATCGCAAGTCCAAAGGACCGGTGACGTGATATTGCCGCACACCTCAATATCGCAACACATGAGCAGTACGACCCCCCCCCCCCCCCCCCCTCTCGCCAACGATACCGCATAGCTGAAGGAAAACACCTCTAACCACCTTCCGACGTCCCGATACCTCGATACCTGTCGTCGAGGGAAAAGAAAAACAAGCGGCGAGGGATTATCGCCGCCTACCCGTGGACCAGGCCACGCGACCTGCTGGTCCAATTAAAATACCGCAAATTCTAGAAAGAATCAGGTGACAGCAGCTCGACGAAAATCAGGATCATCGCTCATCTCGTCAATCTACGTTCAGTTACTGATAACAGCAGACGTGCTTTTAGTAACCGCTCTTTTAGTAACTCTACTTCCAGTTTCGTTAATAGCGCCTTTATTAATCCTACCTTCAGCTTTCGTTAATTTCACAAGTGTTCCTGTTGTCGCTTTAATTACCTCTATCGTATCGCATTTTCTCGCACCTGTTAGATCTTCTTTCACGTAAGTGAGGTTCCTTTCCTATTTTGTGAAGCCACGAGATTACTTGCAATATATCGTACCTTTACCTTTATCTCTTTCTCTCTTTACCTTGCAGTTAGTCTGCGTGAGCCAATTGGGCTCGTATCCTTTCTCTTTATCTTGCAGTTGGTCTGCTTGAGCCACCTGGGCTCGTACCTTATTCTCTCTTACCTCTTATCTTGTCCCTTTCTCTGTCTTATTGCAAGTAACTTCGCGACTGGTTGACTATTACTTACGCATTGTAGTGACTATTGCTTTATTTTATTATCTTTCTCTTCTGGAATATTTGAATGTCTAATATCTCTGTCTAGCAGCGCGTTCCGTTGAAGGATCAATTTTTATCTTAGCTACTGAGCATTGCTATTTTGTTATATTTTCTCTGATTAGTTTCCATCTGTCTCTTTACCTATTATCGGTGATTATCGTATCTTAGTGAGTGTACCGCGGGAGCGATCTTATATCGCTGCGCGGTCCCGCTCGTCGTTCATTTGACATTGGAGTATTGTGCCGTATCGCATAACATCTTTTTCACTATTTTCTTCGCTAATATCGCTGATCGTAGTTGTCCGTAGTCTATTTGGTTTGCCGTACGTTGCATATTAATTATCTTGAATATTGTTTGTCTTATCTTGAATTGCCTTTTATCGTACCGAATATAATCTCTCTTTTTCTCGCACTTACCGCAAACTAGAGACTACGTATTATCTGTTATTCTCTATATTTTATGATAATTTTCTATTCGACCTGTCGTTTGAATTTACCTTGTAATTCATAATTCCCTGTCTGCCTATTTCTGATCATTCCGGTAATGTGATAACTATTACAATTGTTGTATTTCGCATGTGTTCATAATCGCTTCTCATATTTCATGATTTATTTGCTTACCGCTTAATTTAAGTACAGTATATCTTTTCTGTCCTGCCTATCTATCCTAAAACCGTGTTGATCATTACCTTTAATATCGCGAGCTTGCGCATATTTCCCGCTCATTCGGAAAACGTTCCGTTATTTGTTGACTCTCTCGCTCAACTTTTCTCTGGCTGTAAATATTGTTAATTATCGCATTTATCGTAATTGTATCTCAATCTCTTCAGCTGCTTGTTTGTCATTAAACTTATCGCTTCTTGCTTAATATATTTGACATTATACCTGCTTCACCTGTTTCTTATTTTATCTAATATCCTCTATTTATATTCTTTATATTAATGTATCATATGAATATATATAAATATATATATATTGTGTGTGTGCATATATATATATATAAATATATATATATACATATGTATATATATATATTATAATTTTTGATTTACTTTTGGAAAAAGAGAAATTTTCGAAAAAAAAAAATTTTTTACGTTATTCAAATTTTTTAAAATTATATATAATTATTAGAAAAATCCTATATATTTTTTAATCATCTGCTCACATATGAATTAAAATGAAAACATTATTCATCAGAAAAATCCAATTTAATTTACTTTATACATTGTAATTTGAAACATTTATACAATGAAATAGAAATAATTATGGAATTTACCGAAAACATACAGATAGATGAATTATTATTTTTTTATTTTCATATTTTTAATTTTTAGGAATTGATTTCCCTTCAATTTTAGAAAAATAATTCATTTACATAAATCATTTTTTAATCTATCAAATTATTTAACTCAATTGCCTCCATTGACATCTTATTATATCAATGAATCATATGAACATATATAAATATATATTTATATATGTGTGTGTATATATATACGTACTTTGACGTTACGTTAATAAAATATGGATCCGCGAGTTTACTTATTATCAAATCGAAACAAATCAAGAGCGTAAATAGAATATCGTGAAAAATGCTTTTAATGCAAGACACGTGTTTCTCATTTAAAGTCTAAAACAAGACTGTTTTTACAGTAATGTCGGTTGGCGCAGCAACCTTATTCTTTTTAAAGACATAAGAGGTTTATAAACGTCTTTTATCTATGCTGACTACTAGATCATTAAAGAGGGGGCAAAACGGGTGATTTTACCCTTCGTAACACTACTTCCCCCCGAGGAAAAGAGTCGTCCCGACTCGGGAAAGATGAAACAATTATAAAAATAGTCTAGTAGTCAGTGCTCAAAGGTGAGTTGGAGCTGTGGCTCTAAAAATTTAAGAACTCCCTTTTCTACTATCTGGCATTTGCCCACAGTCTCAAGGTAAACCACAGAAAACCTTGAGCAGATAGTTGAGCGTTAAATAATCTCAAAAATTTATGTGCCATGTTTTATAAAGGTTAGTGTTATTGAGTGTTATGTGGCTTCATGAATTCAAAGTTATCCGCAACGGCCCAGATTGATGTCGAAAAGAAATTCGATCTTCTTCATGAAGGATCCCTCCGAAACAGGTTCGGATGAAAATATCGAAGCGGGAACCGACAATTCCAGGACCAAATAAGATAAAACAGACTTCTCTTCATAGGAAATAAGGAAATAGTGGGGTGACTGATCTTAATCTTCTTTGGAAATAGTTAACCCTAGAGTTTTGGAAGGACAAATGTGAGTGATGGTATAACAATTCAAATTCACTTAGTGAATTTGGGAGAATACTTGAATAAAATAAATGAAATATGTATTCAAAAGAAAAGAAACGATCTTATCTGAATCATTTCTGCATCCTTCTTCAAAATAAGACCACCAGTCATCTTCAGGAATCGAGGAAAGACTGGATGGAAAAGGCTGTGTCAAATAACCTGAAAAAGTACTCACAAAAACTGACACTTAAGGTTAATAAAATGTGAAAATCAAGCAATCGCTCATCGACCTCGAAAAATAATCGTGGCTCTTTTCACATTATCAAACCAAAGCCTATCCGACACAAAACTCGATTCTGAAGAAGAAATTTCTAGAAGGAAACAAAACCCTCAGGAAAACAAAAGATCTCCTGAAAACAAACAACTTCTTATCCGCATGTTAAGGAAGTACAAAAATCTTTAAAAACTTGATCGGCCGTAGCTTCTGCATTGATAACTAAAACAGGAGCCGATAAAGAAGAAAAGATTTGTCTTACTAGCCAATCTTCATGAACCTAATGAATAGTTCTGAGTAGCTCTAAAGAAATACTCGATTCTTCCTCACGAGAACGGGAACTAACACGAGCAAAAGAAGTTTCTGGGGAAACTCGCAAATAAACAATCAAATCTACTCTGAGCTCAGACGAGCGAATGAGAAGATCAAAATTTTTCGTCAATAAATGAGATTCGAAGTCGCGAAAATTACCTAACCTTCGACGAGCTTCTACAAAACAATTGCTACTGAATATCGATCTTTCCATCACCTTTACAGGCGATGAAGTCGTCTGCAGATGTCTATCTAACATAACCATTTGAGCGAAATGCTGAAAATAATAGCAATAACGATCTGGGTTCTGATACATCAAATCTAAAAGATTAATTCCAGCTACATTTCGATATTCTTCAATAGGTTCTGAAAGTGTACAGATCTGGCGATCTGCTAAAAACCTCTTGGTGAAAGTTGTTTTTCCGCATCCGATATTTCCTTCTATAATAATCGTAAGCGGTCGAGTTTTACTCAAATGAATTCCGAAAGGTAAATTCTCCTCCCAATCGATGACCGACTGTAAAGAAGGCCAAATCGATCACAGTCGTCAAGGGTGTTCGTTTGAAGATCTAACCTCGAAGGATGTCCCTGGTCTTGGAGAGATTATTCCAGGTTGATCCTCTTCAAAAGGAGCAAGACGATCCAAGTGAACCACTTTCTGACGCGAATGAGGAGATCTTCGGATTCTATAAACAACATCATTTATCCGGTTAACCACTAAGTAAGGGCCTTCCCAATTTCTTTGTAGCTTTGGACATCGTCCTTTCTGTCTTCGAGGTTGAAAGAGCCAGACAGAATCTCCAGGATTGAATTTTAAATCTTTGGCTCGAATATCATAACGAGTTTTCAATTTATCTGAAGCCATAGAAATTCTATTCCTAGCAAAGTGATGAACTTCTTCTAAACGTTGTTGTAATAAAAAGGCATAATCTTTTTGATGTTGTCTTTGCACAGGAACAGGGCCTTTCTCTAAATCTGACGGAAGTCGAAGATTTCTTCCAGTAAGCATGAGGGCTGGCGTCTGCTTCGTCGTCTCATGAATCGCAGATCTGTAAGATAAGAGGAAGAAAGGGATCCAGGAGTCCCAGTCTCTCTGATTCTGTTCTACGAAGGACGACAAATATTGTAGCAAAGTCCGATTCAGACGCTCTATCATGCCGTCAGATTGCGGATGCAAAGGAGTTGTACGAGTTTTTCTAACCCCTAAAATCTGAGTAACCTCTTTCATTAAAGTTGACTCAAAATTTCGGCCTTGATCAGTATGAAGTTCTAGAGGAACTCCGTGTCTACAAATAAACTCTTTAACGAATGCCTGTGCTACAGTAGAGGCTTCTTGATCAGCGAGAGGGACCACTTCAGGCCACTTAGTAAAATAATCAGCAATAACCAAAGCATATTTATTTTTAGAATGGGTTATCGGGAGAGGTCCAAGAATATCCATTGCTATCCTTTCAAATGGAGCTCCCACGTTGTAAATTTGAAGAGAGCTTTGTCCCTTCGCTCGAGGTCCTTTCTTTGCCGTGCAGATTCGACATCTTCGACACCAATCTTCAACGTCCATCCGGCAACGGGGCCAAAAGTAGAAGTTGCGAATTCTGCCCAGAGTTTTATTTGACGCGAAGTGTCCGCCTGCAGGAGAATCATGATAAAGAGCAAGAATCTCTGGAACTCGTGACCTGGGAACCAAAAGTTGCCACCTGATTTCTTTCAAGTCTGCAGATTCCCATTTTCGGTATAAAATTCCATCAATTAAAAGAATAGAGTCCCATTGAGCCCAATAAATTTTCAAATCTGGCTCGGCTAAAGATATATCCTGCCAGTCTGGGCGAGTTTCTGCTTCTTTCCAAGACTTCACTCGATTCAAAGTGTCGTCCTCTTGTTGCGATTTTCTCCATTCCTCCTGGTTATTTTTGAAAGAAATCTTCCGTATTATAAGAGAGGGGTCACGATTTTTCTCTAATCGTGCACACTGTTTATACTCTGGCATTTCCTCGCAGGGTCTTCGAGAGAGAGCATCGGCGGTTCCATGATGAATTCCTGCTCGATGACGAATATCAAAATCGTACTGACCAAGCCTTTCTAACCATCTAGCTACCTGACCTTCGGGAGATTCAAACGAAAGTAGCCACCTGAGAGAAGCATGATCTGTACGTATCAAAAATCTCCTGCCGTACAAATAATGGTGAAAATGTACTACGGTCTTAACAACAGCTAAAAGCTCTCTACGAGTGACACAATAATTCCTCTCGGTTTTACTCAAAACTCTGCTGAAATAGCTTATCACTCTCTCTTGACCTCCCTGAATTTGTGACAGAACCCCGCCTATTCCTAAAAGAGATGCATCCGTATCTAAAATAAACGGAATTTCGACCTCTGGATAAGCTAAAATCGGCGAAGAAATAAGATTTTCCTTTAATTTCTTTGAAAGCCTCTTCGCATTCCGGGGTCCAGTCGAAAGGAATCTTGATTCCGGTCAAATGATGGAGAGGTTTAGCTTTACTAGCGAAACCTTTTACAAATCTTCTGTAATACGTACAAAGGCCTAAAAAGCTTTGAATTTGTTCTTTATTCTTAGGTGTCAGCCAAGAAGAAACCTTCTCTATTTTGGATGGGTCGGTCTTCACACCTTGTGCTGAAACGATATGTCCGAGGAAGCCTACTTCTTTCTGGAACAGATGGCATTTTTTCGGGCTCATTTTCAGACCTGCTTGCTTCAGCCTAGCGAAAACTTGTCTGAGATTTTGAACTTCTTCTTCAAAGTTCTTGCCAAAAACGATTATATCGTTTTAATAAACGAGGCATATTTTGCCAGTGAGCCCATGGAGAACAGCCTCCATCATTCGTTCAAAGGTAGCCGGGGCATTACTCAAATCAAACGGCATAACCTTGAACTGCCATAATCCTCCTAAGCCTGTAACAAAAGCTGTTTTTTCTTTATCTAGAGGATCCATTTCGACCTGCCAGTATCCGCTCTGAAGATCTATGGTGCTGAACCAAGTTGCACCAGCTATCAGGTCGAGTGTCTCGTCGATTCTGGGTAGAGGGTAAGAATCTTTCTTCGTTATATCGTTCAGCTTCCTGTAATCGATACAAAATCGTTTGGATCCGTCCTTTTTGTTAACAAGGACGATTGGTGAGGCCCAGGGACTAGACGATGGTTCAATAACATCATTTTTTAGCATGTCTTCCACAAGCTTCTCAACCTCTTCTCGGGCGTTGAGAGCGAGTCTTCGAGGAGCTTGTTTTATTGGTGAACTCTCTCCGACGTCGATCTTGTGCTTGGCAGAAGTACATCGGCCCTTATCACCACTATCTTTGGCGAAAGAATCTATAAATTCTAGCAAAAGAGATTTAAACGATTCTACCTGAGCTGAATTTAACGAAATCGAAGATTTCTCAACAAGGCTCCGTAAATGTGAAGGGAAATGTTGTTGCAAATCATCCTCTGAAAGTTCTATTTCCCGAATTCTAGGAGGAGTTCAGTAAATTCCATTTCTATTTGTACAAAGAGTTATTTCGCGATTGTTTTAAGCTAATGAATTTCTCTTAGTCGAGATAACACAGTTATGAGCTGTACGAAAGTCTATTCCCAAAATACCTTCATCCTCTATATCTGCTATAAAAACCTTATGTGAAGAGTCGATACACCCAAAAAGGTTAATTTGGACAGTAACCTGTCTCAAAACCGGGGTCGTCCCTCCAGTGGCTGTTCGCAGAGAAAAAGAGGGAACAATCTGGTCATCGGATTTAAAGAGATCCGATCGAACTACGGTTACTTCTGCGCCCGTGTCTATTACCCACAGACAATCGACGCCATTTACAGTACCGCGCGCGTGAAGACCAGACTGTCGTAGACTTCTAATTAAAAACTGTTCTCTAAGAGGGCTTTCATTTCCAACAATCTGCGATGATTTTTGCCCTGACAAATCATCTGAAATTAGTTTTTTGGGTGAGTTCCTGTTGAAGAACTCGATTGAGGATTTGCCTCCCCTATTTCTATATTTTTCTTACGTCAATTATAAGAATTTGGATTCGAGCCTTGCATCGGTTCTCTACTATTCTTTTCAAGTAAAAAGCAATGATTGGCATCATGTCCTATTTTATGACAAAATAAACAGGTCAAGCCGATTTGACTCGTCATGACCGCGTTTTCATTTACACGCTTGTTTTGTTGGTTTTGAAAAGAACCTCGATTTCTTGGTTTAAAATTATTATTGTTATTTTCATTTCTATAATTTTGAGGTTTTGACTCCTCTGAGTGTTCAAAACTTCGTCTTTTTGAGGTGTTTTCGGACACCTTAATCCGACGAAGCTTGTTCGGCCCAAAATATTGCTTCCTCATTGCCTTCACCTCGAGAGCTTTGGCCGTTGCCTCCCGCAGAGAAGTGAGGCCCGATGTTCCAACGGCCATTTTAATCTCTGGATCATTGATCGCATTCAAAAAAGCTTGTGTTGCTAATAAATTACGAGACGGCTCGTGATCTGGCAAAGCTATACGAGAAAGCCGTTCAATATCTTGACTAAGAGACGCGAGGTCTTCGTCTCGTCCTTGTCTTCTTGTCTGTAATTGTGCCGTGTACAGTTTCGTCAAGTGTTCATTTCCATATCTCAATTTGAGTGCAGAACTAAGTTTCTCATAATCGGAAATTTCTTCCTCAGACAATGCCGTTGAAACATTCAAAGCCGGCGTACGAAGACAAGAGGCAAGACTGTGGGCCCTCATGGCGGAGTCCCACTGGTTATGTTTAGCAATCGTATTAAACTGACGTTCATAATCTGCCCATGGAATCTTTCCGTCAAAAATTGGCGGTTTCAAAGGATAAAGAGGTTTCTCGTTAATCTGAGAAGCAACCTCAGGAAATCTCGAATTATTTAATTGATTAAAATGAGAATATCGAGGCCGAACCTGAGTCAGAGACTCGGAAAAACCAACCTCATTATTTACTCTTGTTCTACTAATTGGAGATTCATCTACTCTCCTAATAAAAGGCACATACCTTGATTCAGGAACATCCTGGGATCGTCCTGGATGTTGGACCTCCTGAACGGTAGGAATGGGAACAGGAGAGGGAACAGGAGAGGGAAGCGGAGTCACAACTCTGGAACCCTGCGGTGTAACAGCTGGTCCTCCAGTGCCACTCATTTGATGAACGGACTGAAGAGCCGCCACAGTTGTCCGGAGTAGTTCGTGAAGACTAGTCTCGGAACGCTCTTGAGCTTCTCGTTGCTCTTGAAGCAACTGGACAAGTTGTTGTTGTTGGTGAGTAGCCGTATCCAGAAGCTGCCGTTGATATCTTTCGGCGGCTTCTTGTTGTTGGCTCATAATCCTTAGTAGGTCGATTTGTGAGACTGAGACCATCATAGGGACAGGTAAAGAGTCCACTGAAGGTGCACAAATTGACTCGGGAACCCGCGGATTTTCGGTGATGGAATGTTCTTCTCCGCCACTTTCCCGACGACGAGAGCGTGTCAAACGACCGCGACTCATTGTTCATTTCACGTATTTCACGCACTGAATCAACTCGATAAATAAGAACTCAAGATCCCGCTTCTGACACCAAATGTAACGTACTTTGACGTTACGTTAATAAAATATGGATCCGCGAGTTTACTTATTATCAAATCGAAAGAAATCAAGAGCGTGGATAGAATATCGTGAAAAATGCTTTTAATGCAAGATACGTGTTTCTCATTTAAAGTCTGAAACAAGACTGTTTTTACAATAATGTCGGTTGGCGCAGCAACCTTATTCTTTTAAACGACATAAGAGGTTGATAAACGTCTTTTATCTATGCTGACTACTAGATCATTAAAGAGGGGGCAAAACGGGTGATTTCACCCTTTGTAACAATATATTTTGAATTTCCATTTACTTTCAAGGTGAAAAAAATTTTTGAAAAAATTTTTTTTCACATTATTTAAATTTTTTACACTGATATTCAATTATTACAAGAATTCTATACATTTTTTAATTATCTGCTCACATATTGGTTGGAATGGAAATATTATTCTTCAGAAAAATGCCATTCAATTCACTTTATAAATTGTAATCTGGCACATTTATACAATAAATTAGAAATAATTATGAAATTCAAAGAAAACATACAGATGGATGAATTAATATTCATTTAATTTCATATTTTTAATTTTCATAAATTAATTCTTTTTCAATTTCAGGAAAATAATTTGTTTAAATAAATGATTTTTTATTTTATTCAATCATTTAACTTAATTACCTCCATTTATATTCTATATTATTAATGTATAATATAAATATGAATGAATATATATATACATATGTGTGTGTGTATATATATATATACATATATATTATGATTTTTAATTTACTTTCAAAAAAAGGGAAATTTTGAAAAAAAAAAGTTTTTCTACATGATCAAAATTTTTTAAAATGATATCAAATTATTATAAAAATCCTATATATTTTCTAATTCTCTGCTCACATCTTAACCAAAATGAAAATATTATTCTTTAGAAAAATCCCATTTAATATACTTTATAAATTGTAATTTGGAACATGTATACAATGAATTAGAAATAATTATGGAATTTACCGAAAACGTACAGATAGATGAATTACTATTTTTTTATTTTCATATGTTTAATTTTCAAAAATTAATTTTCATTCAATTTAAGAAAAATAATTCATTTCAATAAATCATTTCTTATTTTAATGAATCATTTAACCAAATAACCTCTATTTATATTCTTTATATTAATGTATCAGATAAATATATATAAATATATATATATATATTGTGTGTGTGCATATACAAATATATGTATATATATATATATATATATACACATACATTTGTATATATTTGTATATATATATATATACATATGTATATATATATGTATATTATAATTTTTGACTCACTTTTGGGAAACGAGAAATTTTTGAAAAAAAAAAATTTTAACGTCATTCAATTTTTTTAAAATTATATAGAATTATGAGAAAAATCCTATATATCTTTTGATTACCTGCTCAAATATTATTCGAAATGAAAATATTATTCTTTATAAGAATCCCATTGAATTTACTTTATAAATTGTAATTCGGAACATTTATACAAATAATCAGATATAATTATGGAATTTACCGAAAACATACACATGGATGAATTATTATTCTTTTATTTTCATATTCGTGATTTTTAGAAATCAATTTTCCTTTAATTTGAGAAAAATGATTTATTTAAATCAATCATTTTTCATTTTATCAAATTATTTAACTCAATTACCTCCATTGATATTTCATTACATCAATGTTTGATATGAACATATATAAATATATATTTCTATATGTATGTGTGTATATATATATATATATATATATATATTTATATATATATATATTATGAATTTTCAGTTACTTTCAGAAAAAAAGAAATTTTCAGAAAAATTTTTTTCACATCATTCAAATTTTTCAAAATGATATTTAATAATTACAAAAGTCCTGTATATTTTTTAATCATCTGCCCACACAATAATTGAAATAAAAATATTTTTCTCTAGAAAATTGCCATTCAATTCACTTTATAAATTGTAATTTGGAACATTTATACAATGATTTAGAAATAATTTTGAAATTTAGAGAAAACATACAGATAGATGAATTAATATTTATATAATTTCACATTTTGAAATTTTGAAAATTAATTTTTCGTTAATTTGAGGAAAATAATTCATTCAAATAAATTATTTCTTATTCTAATAATTTCATTAACCTAATGACCTCCATTTATATTCTGTATATTGATGTATAATATAAATATATATAAATATATATATATATTGTGTGTGTGCATATATATATGTATATGTATATATATATATATATATATATATATATATATATATATATATATATATATATATATATATATATATATATATATATATATATATATATATATATATATATATATATATATATATATGTATATGTATATTATAATTTTTGACTCACTTTTGAAAAAGGTAAATTTTTGGAAAAAAAAAATTTTTACGTCATTCAAATTTTTCAAAATTATATATAATTATGAGAAATATCCTATATATTTTTTGATTATCTGCTCAAATATTAATTAAAATGAAAATATTATTCTTCAGAAGAATCCCATCATATTTACTTTATAAATTGTAATTCGGAACATTTATACAATTAATCAGAAACAATTATGGAATTTATCGAAAACATACAGATAGATGAATTATTATTCTTTTATTTTTATACTTTTAATTTCTAAAAATCAATTTCCCTTTAATTTCAGAAAAATAATTCATTCAAATAAATCATTTTTCATTCTATTGAATTATTTAACTCAAAGACCTCCATTGATATTTTATCATATCAATGTATAATATAAACATATATAAATATATATTTATATACGTGTGTGTGTATATATATATATATATATATATAAAAAATTCGAATAATGTGAAAAAAATTTTTTCAAAAATTTCTCTTTTTCTGAAAGTAAATGAAAATTCATAATATATATATATATATATATATATATATATATATATATATATTATGAATTTTCATTTACTTTCAGAAAAAGAGAAATTTTTGAAAAAATTTTTTTCACATTATTCGAATTTTTAAAATGATATTTAATTATTACCAGAATACAATAAATTTTTTAATTATCTGCCCACATATTAATTAAAATAATAGTATCATTCTTTTGAAAAATGCCATTTCATTCACTTTATGAAATGTAATTTGGAACATTTACACAATAAATTAGTAAAAATTATATAATCCAGAGAAAACACACAAATAGATAAATTATTACTTATTTAATTTCGTATTTTCAATTTTTGAAAATTAATTTTTTTTCATTTTGAGAAAAATAATTCATTTGAATAAAGCATTTCTTATTTTAATGAATCCATTAACCTTATGACCTCTATTTATATTCTGTATATCAATGTATAATATAAATATATATAAATATATATATATTGTGTTTGTGCATGTATATATATATATACACATATATGTATATTATAATTTTTGACTTACTTTTGGGAAAAAAAAAATTCTTGAAAAAAAAAAATTCTTGAAAAAAAAAAATTTTTGCCTCATTCAAATTTTTTGAAATTATATATAATTATGAGAAAAATCCTATATATTTATTGATTATCTGCTCGAATATTAATTAAAATGAGGATATTATTCTTTAGAAAAATCCTATTAAATTTTCTTTAGAAATTGTGATTCGGAACATTTATACAATTAATTAGAAATAATTATGGAATTTACCGAAAACATACAGATAGATAATTTATTATTCTTTTATGTTGATATTTTTGATGTTCAAAAATTAATTTTCCTTCATTTTACGAAGAATGAATCATTTAAATAAATCATTTTTCATTTTATTAAATTATTAAACTCAATTACCTCCATTGATATTTCATTACATCAATGTATAATATGAACATATATGAACATAAATTTATATATTTATGTGTGTGTTCTCAAAAACGAAGAAAAACACCAATCTGGAATTGATTTACAGATTGAGGTGCAGTTCAAGGAACAAGTCAGAATTTTAAAAAAATTTTTCAATGGTGTCAGTCACTGTTTTAAAAATCTTTGAAAAATTAATTGTCAAATAAACAATTGATAACAACTTTTTTTTGACATTTCGTATTTTATTTCTAATTTTATGGAGCTTTCCGCGTAATTTGAGAGAATATAAAATATTGTACCTAATTTTTTGCCGAAGTTATGAATTTTTGAACAAAATGGGAGTCTAATTTGTTATTGTTAATAAAAAATCGAATTTTGCATTATGAGATTCGCGCTTTGACACAAAAATCTAACTCCCCCTACACAATCCACATGCCAAATTAAAAAAATATCTGAGAGATGACTGATCCGGTTGACGCGGAATAGCCCATATATATATACACGCACACATATATAAATATATATTTATATATGTTCATATTATACATTGATATAATAAAAAATCGATGAAGGTAATTGAGTTAAATAATTTAATAGAATGAAAAATGGTCTATTTAAATGAATTATTTTTCTTCAACTGAAGGAAAATTAATTTTTAAAAATCAAAAATATTAGAATAAGAGAATAATAATTTATCTATCTGTATGTTTTCGGTAAATTCCATCATTTTTTCTGATTAATTGTATAAATGTACCGAATTACAATTAATAAAGTAAATTTAATAGGATTCTTCTAAAGAATAATATCTTCATTTTAATTAATATTCGAGCAGATAATCAAAAAATATATAGGATTTTTCTCATAATTATATATAATTTTAAAAAATTTGAATAGGGTAAAAATTTTTTTTTTCCCAAAAGTAAGTCAAAAATTATAATGTACATATATATATATATATATATGCACAAACACAATATATATATATTGATATATATTTATATTATACATTAATATACAGAATATAAATAGAGGTCACTAGGTTAATGGATTTATTAAAATAAGAAATGATTCATTTATATGAATTATTTTTCTCAAAATAAAGAACAATTAATTTTGAAAAATTGAAAATACGAAATTGAATAAGTAATAATTTATCCATCTGTGTGTTTGCTCTGAATTATATAATTTTTACTAATTTATTGTATAAATGTTCCAAATTACAATTCATAAAGTAAATTAAATGGCATTTTTCTAAAGAATAATACTTTTATTTCAATTAATATGTGGGCAGATGATTGAAAAATTTACTGGATTTTGGTAATAATCAAATATCATTTTAAAAAATTTGAATAATGTAAAAAAATTTTTTTTCAAATTTCTCTCTTTCTGAAAGTAAATGAAAATTCATAATGTATTTATATATATATATATATATATATATATATATATATATATATATATACACACACACGTATATAATTATATATTTATATAAGTTCATATTATACATTGATATGATAGAATATCAATGGAGGTCTTTGAGTTAAATAATTTAATAGAATGAAAAATGATTTATTTAAATGAATTATTTTTCTGAAATTGAAGGAAAATTGATTTTTAGAAATCAAAAGTATAAAAATAAAAGGATAATAATTCATCTATCTGTATGTTTTCGATAAATTCCATAATTGTTTGTAATTGATTGTATAAGTGTTCGGAATTACAATTTATAAAGTAGATATGATGGGATTCTTCTGAAGAATAATATTTTCATTTTAATTAATATTTGAGCAGATAATCAAAAAATATATAAGATTTTTCTCATAATTATATATAATTTTGAAAAATTTAAATGACGTAAAAATTTTTTTTTTTCAAAAATTTATCTTTTTCCAAAAGTGAGTCAAAAATTATAATATACATATATATATACATATATATATATATGCACACACACAATATATATATATATACATATATATATATTTATATATATTCATATTATACATTAATATACAGAATATAAATAGAGGTCATTAGGTTGATGGATTTATTTAAATAAATTATTTCTCTCAAATTGAAGAAAAATTAATTTTCAAAAATTAAAAATATGAAATTAAATGAATAATAATTTATCTATCTGTATGTTTTCTCTAAATTTTGTAATCATTCCCAATTTAATGTATAAATGTTCCAAATTACAATTTATAAAGTGAATTAAATGGCATTTTATTAAAGAATAATATTTTTATTTCAATTGATATGTGGGCAGATGATTGAAAAATATATACGATTTTTGTAATAATTAAATATCATTTTAAAAAATTTAAATAATGTACAAAAAATTTTTTTTTAAATTTCTCTCTTTCTGGAAGTAAATGAAAATATATATATATACACACACACATATATAAATATATATTTATATATGTTTATATCATACATTGATATAATGAAATATCAATGGAGGTAATTGAGTCAAATAATTTAATAAAATGAAAAATGATTTATTTGAATGAATTATTTTTTGTAAATTGAAGGAAATTTAATTTTTGAAAATCAAGAATATGAAAATAAAAGAAAAATAATTTATCTATCTGTATGTTTTCGGTAAATTTCATAATTATTTCTAATTAATTGTATAAATGTTCCGAATTACAATTTATAAAGTAAATTCGATGGAATTCTTCTAAAGAATAATATTTTCATTTTGAATAATATTTGAGCAGATAATCAAAAAATATATAGGATTTTTCTCATAATTATATATTATTCTAAAAAAATTGAATAACGTTAAAATTTTTTTTTTTTTCAAAAATTTCTCTCTTTCTAAAAGTGAGTCAAAAATTATAATATACATATATATATACATATATATATATATATATATATATATATATACATATATATACATATATATATACACACACTCAACATATGTATATATATTTATATATATTTATATTATACATTAACATACAGAATATGAATAGAGGTCATCAGGTCAATGCATTCATTGAAATAAGAAATGATTTATTTAAATGAATTATTTTTCTTAAATTGAAGAAAAATTAAATTTTAAAAATTAAAAATATGAGATTGAATTAATAATAATTTATCTATCTGTATGTTTTCGGTAAATTCCATAATAATTTCCAATCAATTGTATAAATGTTCCGAATTACAATTTATGAAGTGAATTTAATGGGATTCTTCCAAAGAATAATATTTTCATTTTAATTGATATTTGAGCAGATAATCAAAAAATATAGAGGATTTTTCTCATAATTATGTATGATTTTAAAAAATTTGAATAACGTAAGAATTTTTTTTTTCAAAAATTTTTCTGTTTCCAAAAGTGAGTCAAAAATTATAATATACATATATATATATTGTAACAACGGGGGGAAATTACGAAAGATCTAAGAGAATCAAAGAGTTCTCTGTGCGATTTAAGCGAACACCGAGCCAAAGAAGTCTCACGAACAAGGAATATTTAGAAAGAAAATAGATGTATTTGGACACAAGCTCTCTTTTTAAAGTCTAGAGACTGACTGTTTTTACAATAATGTCGGTTGACGCAGCAACCTTATTCTTTTTAAAGACATAAGAGGTTTATATACGTCTTTTATCTATGATGACTACTAGATCATTTAAAAGGGGACAAAACGGGTAATTTCGCCCTTTGTAACATTACTCCCCCTCGAGGAAAAGAGTCGACCCGACTCGGAAAAGATAAACAATTACAAAAAAAAATGTGATCTAGCAGTCAGTGCTCGAAGGTGAGTTGGAGCTGTGGCTCTAAAAATTAAAAGACTCCCTTTTTACTATCTGGCATTTGCCCACAGTCTCTAGGTAAACCACAGAAAACCTTGAGCAGATAGTTGAGCGTTCAATTGAATTCAAAATTTTTGTGCCTTGTTTTATAAAGGTAAGTGTTAAGGGTGAGTTAGTGAGTTCTTCATGAATTTAAAGACAACAAAATCTTCCGGATCGCCGTCGAAAAGAAAATCCATTCCTCTTCAGGGAAAATAGTGCGGTGAAACAAACACAGATGTACGACGAGGCGGGAAACGATACATGGAAGAACTCTGAGTCCTGGACAACGTAAAGGCTGATTCCCTCCGAGAACCGGCACAGGAAACAGGAAAAAGGAATGGGTGACTGAATCCAAGACTTCTCCAAAAAACAGCACACCCTAGAGTTTGGAGGACAAATGTGAGTGGTGGTAAAACAATTCAAATTCACTAAGTGAATTTGGGAGAATACACGAATAAAATAAATTGAATATGTATTCAAAAGAAAAGGAACGATCTTATCTGAATCATTTCTGCGTCCTTTTTCAAAATAATTCCACCAGTCATCTTCAGGAATCGGGGAAAGATTGGATGGGAAAAGGCTGTCAAGTAACCTGAAAAGTACTCACAAAAACTGACATATGGATTAGAAAAATAAGAGAGGATCGACCAAACGCTCACTACTTCAATCAAGCGCAGAACCGAAACACTCTTCAGGCCAAAGAAATCGATGTATCAAAATTTCTCGAATCGACGGAAGTCGAAGATCCCGACCTGTCAACATCATAGCTGGAGAAAAACCGGTAGTATCATGAATTGCAGAGCGATACGATAAAAGAAATAAGGGAATCCACTCATCCCAATCTTTCAAAACGTTTTGAGGTTGATTTTACGGTAACCAGAACAGAGAGTCGAATCTCCGGTAGAAATGACGCAGTTGTGAGCGGAAAGAAAATCTACGCCTAAGATGCCTTCATCTTCTATATCAGCTACTAGAACTTCATGTGGGGATTGAACACAATCCGCTACTGTTACCTGCACGACCATCTTACCTACGACAGGGGTAGTTGCTCCGGTAGCAGTGCGAATAGACACAGAAGGAATAATTGAAGTAAGAGACGAAATCATATCAGGACGAACAACGGAAATTTCGGCTCCAGTATCTATTACCCACAAACAACTTAGTCCGTTAACGGAACCTTTAGCATATAGGCCGGTACGACACAGGCCTCTAACCACGAACTGTGAAGCAATAGGGCTAAGGATCTTGGAAGAAACCGATGATATCCGCCCATTCGAAACATCGGTAGCTAGTTTCCCGAATTCTGAGGAACAGAAGGTTGCGCTGCCCAAACCGGATTAGAGGGAGCCCTCTTGGAGACATTTTTGCGCCACGAATTTTCCGCAGTCTTCAACTGACGGTCGAGTTTAAAACAATTCTTCGCGATATGTCCTCTTACGCCGCAAAACTGGCACTCTGAGACAGGCCAAATGGAGTTTGATCTATTGTAACGAGAGAAACCACTATTTTTCCTTCCTGGAAGAGAATCTGAGCTAGGCTGATTGACTGAAGGACGGGACGAAGAATTTTCTGAAGGTTCAGCTTGGCTCAATCGATGAAGTTGACGCGAACCTAAATCCGCCTCGTTTATGGCTTCTAATTCTAAGCCCTTGATAATTGCTTCGTGTAGAGAAGTTGGAACTGCGAGCCTCAAATGATACCGAAGCTCCGGATTCCGAATCGCATCAATGAATTTCGCCCGAGCTATCTGATCTCTAGCTTTTTCTGCACAATCAGTAAGAGAATGTCGAGCGAGACGTTCGATGTCATTTCCGAGAGAGGCTAAATCTTCCTTGGGCCCTTGACGGCTATTTTCAAACTGAGTAAAATAAAGTTTGGAAAGATGTTCTTCGCCAAACCGGAGTTTAAGAGCCGCACAAATGCTGTCGAAATTTTCAGAATTCGAATCTCAAAGCGATCCAAGAACTACCAAAGCCGGACCAGACAAAGACGCTGTCAAATTAGCTGCTTTCTGGGACGGATTCCAACCATTAACCTTACTAATCATGTTAAACTGACGTTCGTATAGACTCCAAGCAGACGAACCGTCATACGAACCGGGCTTCAAATTCGTTTGTTTCGAGGGCAACTCTACAATACTCGCGGCAGGTACAGGGACCTGATTTAGTCCGAACGAGCTCTGAGTCTGCGGAACATTGACAGTTCCGCGCGATTTTAAAAAGGCCAAGAACTCTGACTGAATATCTACGCTAGGATGAGACGACGCGACAGGAGGCTCAACTATTTCCGAAATACCACGTGACGGAACATCCTGGCATCGCGGAAAAGAGCTAACCTGAGCTTGTCGCGAGACATGAACAGGTGGAAAATTTTTAGCAACAGGGGGAATTTCGCCTCCCCCATAAATAGCGTCAGACCTTGATTGATCCGGAATTGAATGAATGGAGGTCCTCCTTGCCGGAACCGGGACTGAAGGAAGAGAAGTCCTTCTACCTGGGGATGGAACTGAGCGTATCGGGAATTCCTGCGGCCGCTCCTGAAGCTTCTGCACACCTTGCAGGATCCCGATCAACGCCTGGGACACGATTTCTTGTTGTTGACGCTGTTGCAAGAGGAGTTCGTGCAGAAGATTCTGCTCTTCTTGTTGCTGCTGTTGTAGCAGTTGTTGATGTTGTTGTTGCTGTTGTTGATGTTGTTGTTGCTGCTGAATCTGACGCATCAGCAAATCTTGGTTTCCCTGGATGAGCTCTGCCAAGAGAGCTAATTGGGGCTGGGGCTGAACCTCAGCTTCCGAACGACGAAAAACGGGAGGAAACGCTGGTTTAGGAGAGCGCTGGCACGACGGAACTCGTCCGGCAGCTCGTCGCTCCGCGCGTGATGCTCTCGTCAGAGGAGATCTTTGCATTTTTTTTGTATACTTCTTTACACTCAAAATCCACTCAAATGGCACAGAAGAGATCCCGCTTCTGACACCAATGTAACAACGGGGGGAAATTACAAAAGATCTAAGAGAATCAAAGAGTTCTCTGTGCGATTTAAGCGAACGCCGAGCCAAAGAAGTCTCACGAACAAGGAATATTTCAGAAAGAAAATAGATGTATTTGGACACAAGCTCTCTTTTCAAAGTCTAGAGACTGACTGTTTTTACAATAATGTCGGTTGACGCAGCAACCTTATTCTTTTTAAAGACATAACAGGTTTATATACGTCTTTTATCTATGATGACTGCTAGATCATTTGAAAGGGGACAAAACGGGTGATTTCGCCCTTTGTAACAATATATATACATATATATGCACACACACAATATATATATATATATATTTATATATATTTATATTATACATTAATATACAGAATATAAATAGAGGTCATTAGGTTAATGGATTTATTAAAATAAGAATTGATTTATTCAGATGAATTATTTTTCCTCAATTATAGAAAAATTAATTTTTAAAAATTAGAAATATGAAATTAAATAAATAATAATTTATCTATCTGTATGTTTTCTCGAAATTCATAATTATTTCTAAATTATTGTATAAATGTTCCAAATTACAATTTATAAAGTGAATTAAACGGCATTTTTCTGAAGAATAATTTTTTTATTTCAAATAATATGTGGGTAGATGATTAAAAAATATATAGGATTTTTGTAATAATCAAATATCATTTTAAAAAATTTGAATAATGTAAAAAAAATTTTTTTGAAAATTTCTCGATTTCTGAAAGTAAATGAAAATTCATAATACACACACACACACACACACACACACACACACACACACACACACACACACACACACACACACACACACACACACACACACACACACACACACACACACACATGTATAAATATATATTTATATATGTTTATAATATACATTGATATAATAAAATATCAATGGAGGTAATTGAGTCAAATAATTTAATCGAATGAAAAATGATTTATTTAAATGAATTATTTTTCTAAAATTGAAGGAAAATTAATTTTTAAAAATCAAAAATATAAAAATGAAAGAATAATAATTTATCTATCTGTATGTTTTCGGAAAATTCCATAATTATTTCTAATTAATTGTATAAATGTTCCGAATTACAATTTCGAAGGTAAATTCAATGGGATTCTTCTAAAGAGTAATATTTTCATTTTAAATAATATTTGAGCAGATAATCAACAAATATATAGGATTTTTCTCATGATTATATATAATTTTGAAAAAATTGAATAACGTTGAAATTTTGTTTTTTCAAAAATTTCTCTTTTCCCAAGAGTGAGTCAAAAATTATAATATACATATATGTATATATATATATATACATATATATGTCCGATATACAGAGTAAAATAAACAGTATAACACAATTTATTTAATTGTAAACCGCAGAGGCACGGAACAACACAACTTTATCCAAATCGTTTGAAAATTATTCTAAAAGAAGTAACCAAGTTAAACAAGAACAAAACAAATTCAACCAAACCAAGTTCCATCAACGTCATACTACCGGTGATCAAAATATAACAAAGACACAATATCGTGATGCGACACGGCCATACCGACTAGCACGCGTCTCGAGTGCCAGTTTTTCATTCTTCTAATTTATTTCTGAAACGAAAAAACATCGAAGAAACCTTCATTAAATCTCGTTCGGCTTTCCTGATCATACAAGCCTGGCATCCTTGCTCAGTCAAATCCCTTGTTATCTCTACATCATGTGTGCAACCATGTGCTTTGCTTTATTTGTTTCATGACTTCTCTCAAATTCCTTATCCAAGGCACCAATAGCTCTGCAGGTATGCCTTATGCATCCGTACACGTTCTAACTGTTGCCTTCATCCACAATAGCTCTGCAGGCATGCGTCACGCATCCGTACATGTTCTAACTATTGTCTTCATCCACAATAGCTCTGCAGGCATGCCTTACGCATCCGTACATGTTCTAACTATTGTTTTCATTCACAATAGCTCTGCAGGCATGCCTCACGCATCCGTACATGTTCTAACTATTGTGACTTGCCGAATCATTCTCAAGTTACATCAAGGCTTTGGGTTCAAGGATTCTGGGTGATCAAGTCCAGCGAGCCTTGAAAGCCAAAGTCGCACTCTCGAAATGAAACAGCGATAGCCAACAGAGTCTCATGCTCTCTTCGGATTTCTTCAAGTAAATCCGGCTAAACCAATTAACAGAGAGTCCCCTGCTCTCTTCGGATTTCTACTTCCAAAACCGGCTCAACCAGAATCATGTTTCTGCAAATTATCGCTACATTTGTTTTCAACAACCGATTGTATCAACCCACAAGGGTTCATGGTTCATCTCAGCAAAACATGTTTGCACTCATGACTTTGTGCACTACAACATTTTTTTTTTCTCTTTAAAACAAACAAGTCACTTCGGAACTTTGTTCTCACCTTCTTCACTTTCTGCGACACAGCTGTCCTGACTCGCGCCATATCCAGGAGCTGCGATCAGTTCATCGTGAGACACCTTAACGCTATTACGACCTCTAAATCCAGAAGAGCCTATTTTTTTAACTAAATACCTATCATTCGGAAGCTCCATGACAACTTCCAAAGGACCGCGATATTTTGCATCTAACTTTGTCTTAATTCTATCGTTGTTTCTAACCATAACAAAATCCCCAATTTTAAATGGTTTAACTGGTTTATTCTTTTTATCAAACCGTTCTTTGTCTTTTATGGCTTTTGCTGTCATGCTACTTGTAGCCTCTGACCTGAGCTGTGTTAAATTTACATTGTCAGTCTTTACACACCCATGCTTCACACGTCCTATATCTATTGAATTTATTTTTGTGCCAAACAAAATTTCAGCGGGACTTTTTCCTAACGTTTTCTGAACAGTTGAATTTATTGCAAGCTGTACTTTACCTAACTCGGACTGCCATTGTTTCCCCTGAGCTTTGCATACTGATAACATATTCCTGATAGTTGACATAACTCTTCCAACTTGACCATTAGCTCTAGGCGTTCCTGAAGCTATGAAGTGAACCACAATATTCTTTTCATCGCAGTATTTCTTAAACCGTGCATTTGTAAGTCTTGAACCTTGGTCACAAATGATTCGTCTCGGAGCTCCAAAAATAAACGAATGTTTTTCTAACTGATTGATTGCTGTTTCTGTATCCAAACAACTTATCAAATTTATCGTAACAAATTTCGTAAATCCATCCATAATTACAAAAACATACTCTTTCTTGTCAGAAGGACCTGATAATTTTCCGGATATATCTATGTGGATCGTATACCACGGAATATCTTGTTTTTCTATAGGATGCAGCTGAGCTTGTGTCGGTCTTGACACTGATTTACAAGTTTGGCACAGAATACAATTTTCAACGAATCTCTTAACACGCTTTGACATTTGAGGAAACCAATACAGCTCGTACAACTTATCTAAAGTTTTTTCCCAGCCCAAATGGCAGATATTCTCATGTACGTGATGTATCAGTGACCACACCATCAGTCTCGGCACTACAGGTAACGTTATCTGTTTCGATTTTCTGTTTATCGTCCGCATCAAAATTTTGTCTCTAATTGAATATGTTTTTGCTCCCTCTGATCCTTCTATTACCTCACGGTACAAAGTTTTTATTTCGTCATCTTTCTGCTGAGCTACCATCAACCAGTCATCAGCTAATTCAATTATTTTATTCAAATCTTTCTTAACTATTTTGAGTACACTTTTTTTTGTAACTGAATTTCTTGACAAAAAGTCTGCATGCTTCATTCGTTCACCCGCGCGATATTCTATTTCGAATTCAAATGACTGCAAATATGCCCACCAGCGATAAACTCGTGGAGTAAGATCTTTTTTAAGGCTTGCGGCTTCAAGCGAATTACAGTCAGTCACAACCAAAAATTTACGTCCTACTAAATATTGTCTAAAATGTTTTATTGCGTTAACAACTGCAAGAGTCTCAAGTTCGTAAGAATGGTAACGAGTTTCAGCGTCTATGGTACGTTTGCTATAATAAGCGACGGGATGTTTTTCTTTTTCAACACATTGTAACAATACGGCACCATACCCGAGAGCACTAGCATCGGTATGTAGTCCGATTGAAAGATTAGGGTCGAAAATTCCCAGTAACGGTTCTGATGTTAAATAACTGACAAGCTTGGCCCTGGCGTCAGTGTGTTCGTCTGTCCATGTAATCGTTTTGGAACTACCTGCTGTAAGTTTGTATAAAGGAGCAGCCACTTGTGAAAATCTCGGTATAAATCTACTAAAATAGGATGCTAACCCTAACAATTGCCTTACCTGGGTCCGTGTCTCAGGAATAGGTGATTGCACCAGGGCTTCGATTTTTCGAAGGTTGGGCCTCAACTCTCCATGTGACACAGTGTACCCCAGATAATCAATTTTTGTTTTCAAAAATTTACATTTTTTTAAATTGAATGAAAATCCTTTCTCCGCAAGTTTTGCCATCACGACTGCCAACCTATCCAAAGCTTCCTGTGCAGTTCTACCGGGTATAAGAACATCATCCAAATAAACAATCGCAAAAGAATATCTCAATTCACCCAAAGCGTTATTGATTGCTCTCTGATATACGGCAGGTGCATTCATTAGCCCGAATGGCATTGTTAAATATTCAAACTGTCCGTCCGGTGTAATAAAAGCAAGCTTTTCTATTGAATTTTTTTTTACAGGTATCTGATGAAAGCCTGCCGTCATATCTAATGACGAGAAATAGTACGCACCGCACAGTCGATCTAATTGATCTTGAATCAACGGTAGCGGATAACGATCTGCTACTGAATTGGCGTTCAACTCCCGAAAATCCACACACAATCTATCTGATCCATCCTTTTTCTTAACTAAGATAATTGGACTAGAAAACGGACTCCTGCTTTCTCGAACGATTCCTGCCTCAAGCATTTTATTGACCATATGTCTAACACTCTCACGCTCTGAAATTCCTAGCTTATAAGGTCTTCGCTGTACAATTTTATTTTCATCTTTCAGTCTAATCTCAAAGCTGCCAGATGTGACACGAATCCTAGGAGTATCAACACTCATATGTTCCGCGTGCAGTCTTAACAATTTCAAAAGTGATTCTCTCATCTCTTCCACATCGCAATCTACAGTATCAAAATTAGTAGTTGCAACACACGCACCAACAAACTTGTGTAATTTTGCAAATTTAACTATGGTTCCATCTAATGTGACTGAGATACCATTAGCTAACAATTTTTCACCCAGAATTATTTTTGTGGACAAACTTTCGTCCGGTACTACATATAAATCAATTTCAACATTGATGCTATTCAACTCTGCACACACTGAGATCATCTCACGGCAATCCACATACCCATTTCCTAAGCCCCTCAAACGCATACAAACGACTTGTCTTTTACCAGGCAACCTCTCCGCCAAACTCTCTGTTACAAGAGAACAGTCCGAACCAGAGTCAAAGATGAACGTCAACACCTTACCGTCAGCAAGCTTCAGAGTATTCTCAGTGGAGGTAGAATGACAAAGCCTCACTACCTTTTCGTTCTTCTTAGGGCAACTCGGGGCAATGTGTCCCTCTTCCTTATAGTTGTAGCAGGTTATCGGCTTCTTTGACCCCAAACCTCTACCGTCCAGTTCCTTGATGACCCGTGAGTAACTGCCACGCTGTGTCTGCAGAGCTGATCGACATTCGGCCTTCCGATGTCCTTTTCTTCCACAATTGTAGCACTCGATGTCAAAACGGTGCGACTTACCATCTCGCGGCGCCAAAGTCTTAGTATGTGGACCAGGGGCTCTGGAGGATGCACGCGGTTGATGGAGGTCGGTCGTTCGTCCATCAAGGTACGCCATCGCTTCTTGTAGGCTTTTAGGAGATTCTCGCACAAAGATGTTGCGAACAAATCTATTTTGCGCCGAATAGGATAATCCCGTAAGTTGAGCTGCAGTCTCGTCCACCGTTTTTCTCTCGTTGAGCCACGCTTTTAATTTTCTCCCTTTCTTCATAAAATTTTCTAGTGTAAACTTTGCGTCTTCCATCCAAATCGTGTGCAGCTCCGACGCAACGTTCTTATTTTTCGCATACGCACTTAAAAACTCAGAACGTATTTCTACCCAGCTTTTTCCTGAGGGATCCATACCAGTGAACCACTGTGCCGCTTCGTCTTTAAATGCTTTCGCCAAATGCTGGACAATTTCATAATCATCAGGATTATAACGGCGAATCCACTCGTCAACCATTTTCACCCAACCATTCGCGTCAGTCGTTTTCGGATCAAATTTGATGAGATCCATCGGAACACGTTCTCGTCTGGAAAGCAGTGCAAGCAGTCGCAGATTTTCCCCCTCCAATCTTGCCTGACGTTTTCTGTGCCTACGTCTTCCGTGCTTCCTTCTTCGCAAATCATCGGAATGTTCAGATTCCGATGTCGTCGGGGATCGGTGATTTCTTTTTCGTTTTCGAGAAGTTTCTACTCTGCCTGTGTCACTTTTTGCACTTCTCCTCACATTTTCTTCTACATCTTCTGCCACACTGGAATCTTCCTCGTTTCGTTCCATCTCTACCTCGAAAATTTGAGTTTTTTTTTACTTCTACACGCTTAAACGTTCTTTATTCCACTTCTGATGTCAGATAAACAGAGTAAAATAAAGAGTATAACACAATTCATTTAATTGTAAACCGCAGAGGCACGGAACAACACAACTTTATTCAAATCGTTTGAAAATTATTCTAAAAGAAGTAACCAAGTTGAACAAGAACAAAACAAATTCAACCAAAACAAGTTCCATCAACGTCATACAACCGGTAATCAAAATATGACAAAGACACAATATCGTGATGCGACATATATATATATGCAGACACACAATATATATATATATTTAGTTGTATATATTTATATTATACATTAATATACAGAATATAAATAGAGGTCATTAGTTTGATGGATTTATTGAAATGAGAAATGATTTATTGAAATGAATTATTTTTCCTAAATTGAAGAAAAATTAATTTTCAAAAACTGAAAATATGAAATTAAATAAATAATAATTTATCTATCTGTATGTTTTCACTAAATTTTATAATTATTTCTAATTTATTGTATAAATGTTTCAAATTACAATTTATAAAGTGAATTAAATGGCATTTTTCTAGAGACTAATATTTTTATTCCAATTCATATGTGGGCAGATGATTCAAAAATACATAGGATTTTTGTAATGATTAAATATCATTTTAAAAAATTTAAATGATGTAAAAAAAAATTTTTTAAAAATTTCTCTTTTTCTGAAAGTAAATGAAAATTCATAATATGTATATATATATATATATATATATATATATATATACACACACACATATATAAATATATATTTATATATGTTCATATGATTCATTGATATAATAAGATATCAATGGAGGTAATTGAGTTAAATAATTTAATAGATTAAAAAATGATTTATGTAAATGAATTATTTTTCGAAAATTGGAGGAAAATCAATTTTTAAAAATTAAAAATATGAAAATGAAAAAATAATAATTCATCTATCTGTATGTTTCCGGTGAATCCCATATTTATTTCTAATCAATTGTATAAATGTTCCGAATTACAATTTATAAAGTGAATTCAATGGGATTCTTCTGAGCAATGATATTTTCATTTTGAATAATATTTGAGCAAATAATCAAAAAATATATAGGATTTTTCTCATAATTATATATAATTTTAAAAAAATTGAATAACGTTAAAATTTTTTTTTTCAAAAATTTCTCTTTTCCCAAAAGTGAGTCAAAAATTATATTATACATATATATAAATATATATATATACATATATATACATATATATATACATGCACACACACAATATATATATATATATTTATATATATTCATATTATACATTAATATACAGAATATAAATAGAGGTCATTACGTTGATTGATTTGTTCAAATAAGAAATGATTTATTTGAATGAATTATTTTTCTCAAATTGAAGAAAAATTAATTTTCAAAAATTAAAAATATGAAATTGAATGAATGATAATTTATCTATCTGTATGTTTTCTCTAAATTTCATAATAATTACTAATTTTTTGTGTAAATGTTTCAAATTACAATTTACAAAGTAAATTAAATGGCATTTTTCTAAAGAATAATATTTTTATTTCAAATAATATGTGGGCAGATGATTAAAAAATATATAGGATTTTCGTAATAATTGAATATCATTTTAAAAAATTTCAATTATGTAAAAAAATTTTTTTTTAAATTTCTCTTTTTCTGAAAGTAAATGAAAATTCATAATATATATATATATATATATATATATGTATATATATATATACACACACACGTATATAAATATTTATTTATATATGTTCATATTATACATGATATAATAAAATATCAATGGAGGTAATTGAGTTGAATAATTTAATAGAATGAAAAATGATTTATTTGAATGAATTATGTTTCTTAAATTGAAGGAAAATTGATTTTTAAAAATCAAGAATATGAAAATAAGAGAATAATAATTTATTTATCTGAATGTTTTCGGTAAATTCCATAATTATTTCTAATTAATTGTATGAATGTTCCGAATTACAATTTATAAAGTAAATTCAGGGTGATTCTCCTGAAGAATAATATTTTCATTTCAATTAATATTTGAGCAGATAATCAAAAAATATATATGATTTTTCTTAAAATTATATATAATTTCAAAAAATTTGAATAACGTGAAAATTTTTTTTTTTTCAAAAATTTCTCTTTTCCCAAAAGTGAGTCAAAAACTATATTATACATATATATATATATATATGCACACACACAATATATATATATATATATATATATTCATATATATTTATATTACACAATAATATACTGAATATAAATAGAGGTCGTTGGGTGAATGGATTTAATGGAATGAAATATGATTAATTTGGAAGAATTTTTTTTCTTAAATTGAAGAAAAATTAATTTTCAAAGAATAAAAAAATTAAATTAAATAAATAATAATTCATCTATCTGTATGTTTTCTTTAAATTTTATAATTATTTCTAATTTATTGTATAAATGTTTCAAATTACAATTTACGAAGTGAATTGAATGGTATTTTGTAAAGAATAATGTTTTATTTCAATTAATATGTGGGCAGATGATTAAAAAATATATTGGATTTTTGTAATAATTAAATATCATTTTGAAAAATTTAAATAATGTAAAAAAAATTTTGTTAAAAATTTCTCTTTTTCTAAAAGTGAATGAAAATTTATAATATATATATATATATGTATTATATACACACACACATATAGAAATATATATATATATATGTTCATATTATACATTGATATAATAAAATATCAATGGAGGTAATTGAGTTGAATAATTCAATAGAATGAAAAATGATTTATTTGAATGAATTAATTTTCTTAAATTGAAGAAAAATTAATTTCCAAAAATCAAAAATATAAGAATAAATGAATAATAATTTATCTATCTGTATGTTTTCGGTTAATTCCATAATCATTTCTAATTAATTGTATAAATGTTCCGAATTACAATTTATAAAGTAAATTTGATGGGATTCTTCTAAAGAATAATATTTTCATTTTAATTAATATTTGAGCAGATAATCAAAAAATATATAGGATTTTTCTCATAATTATATATAATTTCAAAAAATTTGAATAACGTAAGAATTTTTTTTTTTCAAAAATTTCTCTTTTCCCAAACGTGAGTCAAAAATTAGAATATACATATATATATATATATATATGTTTGTATATATATATATGCACACACACAATATATATGTATATATGTATATATATATATGCACACACACAATATATATATATATTTTCATATATTTATATTATACATTAATATACATAATATAAATAGAGGTCATTAGGTTGATGGATTTATTAAAATAAGAAATGATTTATTCAGATGAATTATTTTTCCTCAATTATTGAAAAATTAATTCTTCAAAATTAGGAATATGAAATGAAATAAATAATAATTGATCTATCTGTATGTTTTCTCGAAATTTATAATTATTTCTAAATTATTGTATAAATTTTTCTGAAGAATAATATTTTTATTTCAAATAATATGTGGGTAGATGATTAAAAAATATATAGGATTTTTGTAATAATTAAATATGATTTCAAAAAATTTGAATAATGTAAAAAAAATTTTTTTGGAAATTTCTCGATTTCTGAAAGTAAATGAAAATTCATAATATATATATTAGGGTGCTTTTTTTTTGGACCATATTTTTTTTTTTTCGGTCCCATCGTGAAATTTTGTTGGAAATACAACAAAAAAAATTCCCTGAAAGATTGAGCCCCTAATATTAATATTAAGTGCTAGCCCAAGGCATGTAAAAATTTCCCGCTTAAAATACACGTAAACTTCAATTTTTTTCTTTAAAACATCTACAGTTCAGAGGCATTCTATGGTGTAGTCTAAGACGTCAGTAGGTTTTCTTCGGAATGAAATGCTCTACAAAAGTGCTCATTGCGGTGAAGTCGTAACTCACACCGGCGAAGTCGTACGGGCCACCCAAACCCAATTTTTTCATGAAATTCTTGTCTTTTTGCCCGTATCTCGTGAATAACAAGAGCTACAAAAAAAAATATTCAACAAATTTGTAGGAAATTTAATTTCCTACAAAAAAGTTCAAGAAAACCAAATTGCTAACATCAATATTTATTGAGATATTGGGCTTTTAAAGTGAGGAAGTATGGAATTTTCATGAATTATTGAGTATTGTCGAATTATTGATTGTCGAATATTTTTTTGTTTTGTAGCTCTTGTCATTACAATTACAATTCTTGTCATTACAAATACAATTCTTGTCATTACAATTACAAGAGCTACAAAACAAAAAAATATTCGACAATCAATAATTCGACAATTGAACTCAATAATTCATGAAAATTCCATACTTCCTCACCTTAAAAGCCCAATATCTCAATAAATATCGATGTTAGCAATTTGGTTTTCTTGAACTTTTTTGTAGGAAATTAAATTTCCGACAAATTTGTTGAATATTTTTTTTTTTTGTAGCTCTTGTTATTTACGAGATACGGGCAAAAAGACAATAATTTCATGAAAAAATTGGGTTTGGGTGGCCCGTACGACTTCGCCGGTGTGAGTTACGACTTCACCGCAATGAGCACTTTTGTAGAGCATTTCATTCCGAAGAAAACCTACTGACGTCTTAGACTACACCATAGAATGCCTCTGAACTGTAGATGTTTTAAAGAAAAAAATTGAAGTTTACGTGTATTTCAAGCGGGAAATTTTTACATGCCTTGGGCGAACACTTAATATTAATATTAAGGGCTCAATCTTTCAGGGAATTTTTTTTGTTGTATTTCCAACAAAATTTCACGATGGGACCGGAAAAAAAAAAATATGGTTCAAAAAAAATGCACCCTAATATATATGTATATTATAATTTTTGACTTACTCTTGGGCAAAGAGAAATTTTTGAAAGAAAAAAATTTCAACGTTTTTTAATTTTTTTAAAATTGGAAATAATTATGGAATTCACCGAAAACATACGGATAGATAAATTATTATTCTTTCATTTTTATATTTTTGATTTTTGAAAATCAATTTTCCTTTAATTTTAAAAAAATAATTCATCGAAATAAATTATTTTTCATTCTATTAAATTATTTAACTCAATTACCTCCATTGATATTTCATTATATCGATGTATGATATGAACATATATGAATATATATTTATATATGTGTGTGTGTGTATACATATATATACATATACATATACATATATATACATATATATTATGAATTTTCATTTACTTTCAGAAAAAGAGAAATTTTAAAAGAATTTATTTACATTATTCAAATTTTTTAAAATGATATTTAATTATTACAAAAATCTTATATATTTTTCAATCATCTGCCCACATATTAATTGAAATAAAAATATTATTCTTCAGAAAAATGCCATTCAATTCACTTTATAAATTGTAATTTGGATCATTTATACAATGAATCAAAAATAATTATGAAATTGAGAGAAAACATGCAGATAGATAAATTATCATTTATTTAATTCCATATTTTCAATTTTGGAAAATTAATTTTTTTTCAATTTAAGAAAAATAATTCATTTGAATAAGTCATTTCTTATTTTAATAAATCCATTAACCTAATGACCTCTATTCATATTCTGTATATTAATGTTGAATATAAATATATATAAATATACATATATATTGTGTGTGTGCATATATATATATATATATATATATATATGTATACATATATATGTATATTATAATTTTTGACTCACTTTTGGGAAAAGTGAAATTTTTGAAAAAAAAAAATTTTAACGTTATTCAATTTTTTCAAAATGAAGATATTATTCTTTAGAAGAATCCCAATGAATTTACTTTCTCAATTGTAATTTGGAACATTTATACAATTAATTAGAAATAATTATGGAATTTACCGAAAACATACAGATGGATAAATTATTATTTTTCCATTTTTATATTTTTGATTTTCGAAAATCAATTTTCCTTCAATTCTAGAAAAATAATTCATTTAAATAAATCATTTTTCATCCTATTAAATTATTTGACTCAATTACCTACATTGACATTCTATTTTATCATTGTACAGTATGAACATATATAAATATATATTTATATATGTGTGTGTGTATATATATATATGTATATATATTATGAATTCTCGTTCACTTTCAGAAAAGGAGAAATTTTTAAAAAAATTTTTTTTACATTATTTAAATTTTTTAAAATTATATTTAATTATTACAAGAATCCTATGTATTTTCCAATCATCTGCCCACATATCAATTGAAATAAAAATATTATTCTTTAGAAAAATGCCATTTAATTCACTTTATAAATTGTAATTGGGAACATTCATACAATAAATTAGAAATAATCATGAAATTTAGAGAAAACATGAAGATCGATAAATTAAGAATTATTTAATTTCATATTTTCAATTTTTAAAAATTAAGTTTTCTTTATTTTGAGGAAAATAATTCATTGAATTAATCATTCTTCGTTTTGATAAATCCATTAACCTAATAACCTCTATTCATATTCTGTATATTATTGTATATTATAAATATATATGTACATTATAATTCTTGACTCACTCTTGGGAAAAGTGAAATTTTTGAAAAAAAAAAATTTTCACATTCTTCTAATTCTTTGAAATTATATATAATTATAAGAAAAATCATATAAATTTTTTGTTTATCTGCTCAAATAATAATTGAAATCAAAATATTATTCTTGAGGAGAATCCCATTGAATTTACTTTATAAATTGTAATTCGAAACATTCATAGAATTAATTAGTAATAATTAAGGAATTTAACGAAAATATACAGATAGATGAATTATTATTTTCTTATTTTTATATTTTTGATGCTTCAAATTCAATTTTCCTTTATTTAAAGAAAAATAGTTCATTTGAATAAATTATTTTTCATTCTAATTAATTATTCAACTCAATTACCTCCATCGATATTTTATTATATCAATGTATAATATAAACATATATAAATATATATTCATACATGTGTGTGTGTACATATATATATATATATATATATATATATATATATATATATATATATATATATATATATATATATATATATATATACATATATATATAAATATATATATATATATATATATATATATATACATATATATACACATATATATACATATATATATATATATATATATATATATTGTGAATTTTCATTTACTTTCAGAAGAAGATAAATTTTTGAAAATCGATTTTTCTTCAATTTAAGAAAAATAATTCATTCAAATTAATCATTTCTTATATCAATAAATCCATCAACCTAATGACCTCGATTTATATTCTGTTTATTATTGTATATTATAAATATATATAAATATATGTATATTGTGTGTGTGCATTCATATAAATACATATATATTGTGACGTGGATTTTTCCCGCTCCTCGGTCACTCGGAGAAAATGACCGAGAACTTACCGCGTGCACAATAATTTGGCGTCCACGATGTACCCTGGATCTAAAACAATATCGCAAAGTTTTTGTTGGGCGCCTGGCGTGATTAACACGCCTCGAAATCATTAATACGCTATTCCTCGGGCATATGCTCGATAGCTCAGTACCGCGGAGAGGGGAGGGGTAATTTTTGGAGAGAGAGAGAGACACTCGAAATACACACGCTATTTAACAAAAGTAAAATAAAATCTTATATTTCATAATAGCGGTGATACAAAACAATAAAAAAATATAATTCAAAAATCGCTCATCGCGAGTCTGAAACTGAACAGAAAATTACACGTAACCTACTCTAATTCTTACTCTAATGAGCTCGCGGCTCCCTAACTAAAACGTCACTCGACGATCGCAACATCCTCATACGCAATTCTCAAAACGTCACTCGACGATCGCAACATCCTCATACGCAATTCTCAATTCGCAAAGTCGCCATTTGTTCTCCATGGCGATGATTGCTCGAAACGAAACTACAACTAATTATTCGACGGTGCGCCGTCAGGTCTCGCAACTTAAAACACCATGCTCAAACTTCTCGTCTCAACTGCTGCGCAACGCAAAGGCAATTTCGACTATACATCGCCTAACCTCGACTAAACACTATCTTAACTAAACGTAAACTTAACTAAGCGCAAGCACCACTACATTTAACTTCAACTATACACAAGCTCAAAGTAACTCAACTCAACCTACATTATCTTAACTAACGGGTACGGAACTCAATGCAGGCGCAACTAAACGTAACCTAAACTATACGCAATCGCAACGCATCCGAACTTAATTCTTTTCAAAATTCCCCAAAACGTTACCCGCTAATCCGAGCACTCTAATTCGGTGCTTCCCGACCTACTCGAGAGGTGACACAAAAAGAAGACGATAACGCGGCTCGACCCGATACAGCGAAATCCGGCTATACTTGATTTCACTAACGAGAGAGATTCAACTGGAACCCGCGACTCTACTCAACTTTTTCAGAAACTCAAAATTTACCTTACTCTAACTCGCGTACTCAGGCTACGGTCATCAAGCAAGAGAATCGGTAAAAGAATTTCGAGTACTTTTCTACAACGCAAATCCAAAACGGCTATCCGTTACTCGGCAAGCCTTTTCGCAATTATGCTCGAAATTTAATCGCGGGGATAGAAGCAGCGCTTACCTTCTCCATCCTTGTAACCCCCTTTCCATTCCCTTCGCGATTTTTGGGCGACTCCATGGCTTCGCGAAACTCCCCCAACACGCGACCACTAATCACGACCGCCAGAACTAGAGTGGTTTCAAAAACCTACCACCTGCCGCAACACGGATCTCGATACGCCATCCCACACGTGACGTCATACCCCCAAGAATACGCAATAATTGATCCGTCATCGATTTCGTCGATCGCGCAACTCGACGCGCACCTTCGATCGCATCGCTGCGCAGAACTTAAAGCTAGCTCGCAATTTCGTCCTCCGCGCAGCTCCATGACGTCTTGGCGGTGAGCGTGGTGCTCCCTCGTCGCTAGTCGGTCCGTCGCGAGTCCGCTGGTCAATTGTTGGCGGGGCGAAGGGGAAAAGGCTGCGGCGCGCCGGCCGCCAGCGGGAATCGCGTCCACCTTGGATTCCCGCGATGCGGGGATCTGCGTCGGCTTCCCCTCCGCAGCCTCGACATCCTTCCTTCGCAATTGTTGCTAGTCCGCCATTTCGCAATTTCCTCGAATTCGGTGTCGACTTCTTGCCTGATGCCGTTGTAGCTCGAAAAATAAAAAAAACAAAAAAAACTGAAATATCTTACGCTGGTCGCTAAAGTGTCCCCTCTCGTAGTTTCGGATGCGTGACTCTAGTCCTGGTGCTCTTTTCCAAAAACTTCGCGACTCAATTTCGGAAATTCCTCAATTTTTGGTTCCGCCCAGGGTTCAAGGAGCCCCTTGTAACGGGCATCAAAAATGCCACGTTACAATATATATATACATATATATATACACATATATATGTATATTATAATTTTTGAATCACTTCTGGAAAAAGTGAAATTTTTGGAAATCAAAAATTCTTACGTTATTCAAATTTTTCAAAATCATATATAATTATGAGAAAAATCCTGTATATTTTTCGATTATCTGCTCAAATATCAATTGAAATGAAAATATTATTCTGTAGAAAAATCCCATTAAATTTACTTCATGAATTGTAATTCGGAACATTTATACAATTAATTAGAAATAATTATGGAATTTACCGGAAACATACAGACAGATGAATTATTATTCTTTAATTTTTATATTTTTGATGCTTAAAAATTAATTTTCCTTCATTTTAAGAAAAATAATTCATTTAAATAGATCATTTTTCATTCTATTAAATTATTCAACTCAATTACCTCCATCGATATTTTATTATATCAATGTATAATATTGACATATATAAATATATATTGATATATGTGTGTGTGTACATTTATATATATATGTGTGTGTGTGTGTACATATATATATATATATATGTATGTATATTGTAACGTGGCATTTTTGATGCCCGTTACAAGGGGCTCCTTGAACCTGGGCGGAACCAAAAATTTAGGAATTTCCGAAAATAAGTCGCGAAGTTTTTGGAAAAGAGCGCCAGGACTAGAGTCACGCATCCGAAACTACGAGAGGGGACACTTTAGCGACCAGCGTGAGATATTTCAGTTTTTTTTTTTGTTCTTTTTACTTTTTGAGCCACAACGGCATCAGGCAAGAAGTCGACACCGAATTCAAGGAAAGAGCGAAATGGCGGACCAGCAACAATTGCGAAGAAAGGATGTCGAGGCTGCGGAGGGGGATCCGACGCAGATCCCCGCATCGCGGGAATCCAAGGTGGACGCGATTCCCGCTGGCGGCCGGCGCGCCGCAGCCTCCCCCCTTCACCCCGCCAACAATTGACCAGCGAACTTGCGACGGACCGACTAGCGACGAGGGAGCACCACGCTCACCGCCAAGACATCATGGAGCTGCGCGGAGGACGAAATTGCGAGCTAGCTTCAAGTTCTGCGCAGCGATGCTATCGAAGGTGCGCGTCGAGTTGCGCGATCGACGAAATCGATGACGGATCAATTATTGCGTATTCTTGGGGGTATGACGTCACGTTCGGGATGGCGTATCAAGATCCGTGTTGCGGCAGGTGGTAGGTTTTTGAAACCACTCCAGTTCTGGCGGTCGTAATGAGTAGTCACGTTTTGGGGAGTTTCGCGAAGCAATGGAGTCGCCCAAAAATCGCGAAGGGAATGGAAAGGGGGTTGCAAGGATGAAGGAGGTAAGCGCTGCTTCTATCCCCGCGATTGAATTCCGAGCATAATTGCGAAAAGGCTTGCCGAGTAACGGATAGCCGTTTTGGATTTGCGTTGTAGAAAAGTACTCGAAATTCTTTTGCCGATTCTTTTGCTTGATGACCGTAGCCTGAGTACGCGGGTTAGAGTAAAGTAAATTTTGAGTTTCTTAAAAAGTTGAGTAGAGTCACGGGTTTAAGTCGAATCTTTCTCGTTAGTGAAACCAAGTATAGCCGAATTTCGCCGTACCGGGTCGAGCCGCGTTATCGTTTTCTTTTTGTGTCACCTCTCGAGTAGGTCGGAAAGCACCGAATTGGAGTGCTCGAATTAGCTGGTAACGTTTTGGAGAATTTTGAAAAGAAGTAAGTTCGGATGCGTTGCGATTGCGTATAGTTTAGGTTACGTTTAGTTGCGCCTGCATTGAGTTCCGTACCCGTTAGTTAAGATAATGTAGGTTGAGTTGAGTTACTTTGAGCTTGTGTATAGTTGAAGTTGAATGTAGTGATGCCTGCGCTTGGTTAAGTTTACGTTTAGTTAAGATAGTGTTTAGTCGAGGTTAGGCGATGTATAGTCGAAATTGCCGTTGCGTTGCGCAGCAGTTGAGACGAGAAGTTTGAGCATGGTGTTTTAAGTTGCGAGACCTGACAGCGCACCGTCGAATAATTAGTTTTAGTTTCGTTTCGAGCAGTAATCGCCATGGAGAACAAATGGCGAATTTGCGAATCGAGAATTGCGTATGAGGATTTGGCGATCGTCGAGTGACGCTTTAGTTAGGGAGCCGCGAGCTCATTAGAGTAAGAAATAGAGTAGGTTACGTGTGATTCTATGTTTTGTTTTAGACTCGCGATGAGCGATTTTTGGATTTTATTTTTTTTTTGTTTTGTATCACCGCTATTGTGAAATATAAGATTTTATTTTACTTTTGTTAAATAGCGTTTGTATTTCGAGTGTCTCTCTCTCTCTCCAAAAATTACCCCTCCCCGCTCCGCAGTACTGAGCTATCGAGCATATGCCCGAGGAATAGCGTATTACTGATTTCGAGGCGTGTTAATCACGCCAGGCGCCCAACAAAAACTTTGCGATATTGTTTTAGATCCAGGGTACATCGTATATATATATATATGTCACAAATGTATATATATATATATATAGATATATATATATATATGTATACATATGTATACGTGTGTGTGTATATGTATAATTTGCAATTTACTTTATATACTTTACTTTATATATATATGTCACAAATGTATATATATATATATATATATATAGATATATATATATATGTATACATATGTATACGTGTGTGTGTATATGTATGTATGCATATTATCATTTGCAATTCACTTTAAAAAAAAGGGAAATTTAAAAAAAAAAATCGTTTTCACATTATTTTAATTTTTGAAAAATATGTATGATTATCAGTAAAATCCTCAATATTTTTAATTGTTGTCTTGTTTTTTATTTTACTTCATTTTTTAATCATTTTTTTCTTTTATAATCATTTTTTATTCTATCGCATCTTCTACCCCAATTACCTTCTATTATATTCCATTATATAAGTGTATAATATAAATATATATAAATGAAAATATATATATATATACATATATATGTATATATATATATACGTGTGTGTGTATGTATATATATGTATATTATAATATGCAATTCACTTTTAAAAAGAGGGATATTCAAAAAAAATTTTTTTCACATCATTTCAATTTTATAAAATTATGTATAATTATTAGAAAAATTCTAAATATTCTCAAGTATTCGCTTACTTTTTATTTTGTTCCATTTTTTTATAATTTTTTTTGTTTATAATCATTCTTTATTTTATTACATGATTCACCTCAATTACCTTCATCTATATTCTATTATATGGATGTATAATATAAATATATGTAAATAAATATATATGTATGTATATATATATGTATATTATAATCTGTAATTTACTTTTAAAAAGGGGGAAATTTGAAAAAAAAAAATTCTTTTTCACATTTTTTTAATTTTCAAAAAATATGTATAATCATTAGTAAAATCCTCAATATCTTCAATTATCGGCTTGTTTTTTATTCTATTTCATTTTTTGATCATTCATTTCTTTTATAATCATTTTTTATTTTATCACATTTGTTACCCTAATTGCCTTCTTTTATATTCTATTATATAAATGTATAATATAAATATATGAGTTTGGAAGAGTATTCACCCGTCGCTGCATCCCCACCAACGGACATGGCTTCCGAGAAAATATTGGAGGAAATCAAGAGTTTCAGGCTGGAGAGCAGCACAAACCTAAACAGGCTGGAGGAAAAATTTCTAGAAAAGCTGAACGACATGAAGATTGAGCATGCGAAGGAAATAAATGTCATTAAAAATGACTGTAATGAGCTGAAAAAAGAACAGAGTGAAATCAAAGAAAAAGTGAAAGCTCTTGAAGGAAAAATAAATGAGAAACCAGCTGAAGGAGGCCAGTCAAGCGCAGGAGGAAGACAAATAAAAGAAATTGAATATCCGGTGAACCATGTAAAGCGACAGGAGAACAAAGATAGAGCGAGCAGAAGACAGAACATAGTAATCAAAGGTTTGGAGGCAACCAGTAACATCAACGACAGTGAAAAAATTGTAAGCGAACTACTGGAAACAAAATTCAATCTACGCAATGCACACAGTAACCTGGAAATCTTGGGAGTAGACAAAAATATCTACAAGATAACGATACGAAACGCTGAAGACAAAAACTTAATTATGTTAAACAAAAAATCAGCGCTAAAGGGAACAAAGATATTTGTTGAAAGCGATCTTACCGAATCCCAGGCTCGTGAAAGATGGAACCTCAGGAATGCGGTAAAATCGAAAAGAGAAGCCGGCTCATCTGTAAAATTTTACTGGAATAAAGTGAACGTCGATGGCAGATGGATGGCCAGGGACGAGGGCTCTCAGGAACTTATTCCGACACAACCGCCGAACAAGAACAAAACTCGTCAAGAAAACAAAATCACAATGATGGAGCAACAATAACAAGAAGCGAATTCTCTTAGTCTAATCGTATGGAATGTCAGAGGAATAAAAAACTTTTATAGTCAATCACAACTCAACGCACACGACATCATGTGCCTCATTGAAACATGGACCATGAGTGAAGTCCCACTAAACGCTTGGACAAACAACTACGATCTAACCTGGATAAACGCAACCAAGGACAACGTACACGGGCGTGCCAGTGGTGGAATGTTAATACTGTTAAATAAGAAACTTGATAAAACGGTAGTACACATGTCATATAACAACTGTTTTGTGCGTATAGTAAATCGGAGTAGTGTATTCATAGTGGGTTTCACGTATCTTAGGCCAAGTGACGAGCACTTTAATAATGACCTAAAAAACTTCAGTGAGGTAGCAGAAAGCATAGTGAATCAATTTCCGTCAGAGCCAATTTATTTGATGGGAGACTACAACGCGAGGATAGGTAACCCTTTCCAAATACCTGATGAAATTCTAAGTGAAAAAAATCTTACCGGAGATGGAACGTTTTCCGACTGTACGCTCAACAAAAGAGGGGAAGCAGTAAATAATTTTATTGGCACTAATAACTTCATAGTAGTAAATGGTAAAACTGTAAGTGATAGTCCGGCGAAACCAACCTTCACCGGTAAGGGAAGTAGTATAATTGATCTCGCGTTGCCTAATGAACTAGGGCTTGAAAAAATTCAGGATTTTGAGGTACTTTATAATATTAATTTTTCTGATCATTTTCCAATCAAACTTGTTTTAAATGGTAATAGTATAGTCAGGGCGAGACCAAGTAAGCAAATCAAATATTGTTGGGATAACAATTATAAACTCATGTACAAACAACACTTAAGGTGGTCGCCGCTCGTGGGTCTAAATACGGAAATAGAAACGATAGACGAAATTGAAAAAAGGTCTCACCTGGCTATCACCCAATCAGCATATGAGCTGAATATGGTGCGTGAGGTACATAATATAAAAACAGACGAAAAGCAACCATGGGTAGACAAAGAATGTAAAGAGTTAAAGAAAAGTGTAAATTGTAATCTGAGAATTTATAGAAAAAATAATTTTAGGGAACAGGATAGAATTAAGTACCGAGAAACTTTGAAATGTTATAAAGCCCTATATGAATGTAAGCGTAAAGAATATTTTGTGAAGTTAGCAGAAAAAATTAACGATGCTAGGAACGCCCAAGAATTTTGGAAAGCGCTAAATAAATACATGGTTAAAAAATATGTACCACCAGAAATAACAGGTAAACAATGGATTAGCTTTTATGAGAAGATGCAAAAAAAGATAGAACCAAATAGTAATATATATTCGGGAGTATTAGATCCTTACCTGGACGAGGATTTCACTATAAAAGAATTAAATAAAGTACTTAATAAGTCGAAAAACGGTAAATCGCCTGGGGAAAATAAGATCACAAAATGATTTTGATAGTATTAACACACTATTTGATAGTATGATTTCTTCGATAGCACTATATGCAGCCCCTGTGTGGGCTCTCAGATACATAAACGAAATTGATAGCCTCACCACTGAATTCTATAAGAAGATATTATGTATAAAACGTACAACTCCGAATAGTCTGGTGAAGTATGAGACAAACAGAATTGATTTAGCGTATAATATTTGGAAGCTCACATGGGGCTGGATAGTAAAAGTGCTAAAGATGGAAGAAAATAGATACCCATTGTTATGTCTTAAAAAACAGATAGAGCTATATAAAAGCGGTTATGAATCTTCTGAATATAACTGGTTTACCGAGGTTGGCAAGTTTATAAAAGCTATAGATGAAAGGTATATGTGTGTGCTTGACTCGTTTGACGGTAAAGAGTGGCAGAGAGTAGGTAAAATTCTGTTAAGAAAGTACAAACAAACCTTAACAGACAAAATAAAAGCGCAAGTTAACAGAATTGCCTATCAAGAAACCCCAGATTTATACAACAAACCAAGTAATCAATATCTTCATAGTAAGGTCCCGCTGAAGATTAAAAAGATTATAGCACAACATAGAACTGCAAATAATTATGGTTTCAGTCTATATGTAAACAAAAAAGTGAATAAGTTTAACCCATTCGAGCCGTGTCCAACATGTCAGGATGGAGCATTCGATACTCTTAAGCACTTTCTTATGGAATGCCCATTGTACCGGGATACAAGAGGCAAGTTTGTGAAGAATATAAATGTGACAATCAATAATCTTAATGTCGTCGAAGTATGTCAAATGAACAATCCAATTCAACTTAATAAAATTTATGTTTATGTTGAACAATTATGTAGGCTAAGAGAATTACGCATTTCTAACAACAATATTCTAGATTAAGCGATTTATAATTAATCAATTAGTAAGTTAAGCTAAGAATCAAAATGTACAACTCCGAACTCAATTTGTAAACATTAGAAACATCTAAAAAGGCAAATAAAGGATCTATCTAATATAAATATATATAAATAGAAATATATATATATATATCCGTATATATGTATATATATATATACGTGTGTGTGTATACATATATATGTACATTATAATTTGCAATTCACTTTTGAAAAGAGGGAAATTTGAAAAAAAAATTTTTTTTCACATTATTTCAAATTTTTAAAATTATGTATAATTATTAGAAAAATTCTAAATATTTTTAATTATTCGCTTACTTCTTATTTTATTTCATTTTTTTATGATTTTTTTCATTTATAATCATTTTTTATTTTATAACATGATTTACCTTAATTACCTTCATTTATATTCTATTATATGAATGTGTACTATAAATATATGTAAATAAATATATATCTATGTAAATATATGTATACGTGTGTGTGTATACATATATATGTATATGATAATTTGCAATTTACTTTTGAAAAAAGGGAAATTTAAAAAAAAATTTTTTTACAATATTTTAATTTTTTAAAAATATGTATCATTATTGGAAAAATCCTAAATATTTTTAATCATCGGCTTATTTTTTATTTTATTTCATTTTTTAATTTTTTTTTTTATTCATAATCATTTTTCATTTCATCCCATTTTTTACCCTAATTACCTTCTTTTATATTTTATTATATGAATGTATAATATGAATATATATATGAATAAAAATATATATATATACAAACACGTATATGTATATATATACACGTGTATATGTATATGTATAGTATAATTTGCAATTTGCTTCCAAAAAGAGGGAAATTTGAAAAAAAAAAATTTTTTTCACATCATTTCAATTTTTTAAAATTATGTATAATTATTAGAAAAATCCTAAATATTTTGCATCATCTGCTTACACATTATTTAAAATGAAAAAAAAATTAATTAGAAAAATACTGACCAATTTACCTCATGAATTGTAATCTGGAACATTTATAAAATGGATCAAAACTTATTATGAAATTTAATAACAACATACTGATAGATGAATTGATATTTATTTGATTTCATATTTTGAATTTTTGAAAATTAATTATTCTGTACTTTAAGGAGAATAATTTATGCGAATAAATTATTTTTATTTTATTACATTATTTACCTCAATTACCTTCATTTATATTCTATTATATTAATGTATAATATGAACATTTATGAATATATATATATATATATATCTATATATATGTATATTATAATTTTCAATTTACTTTTGAAAAGAGGAAAACTCAGAAAAAAAATTTTTTTTCACATTATTTTAATTTTTTAAAATTATGTATAATTATTAGAAAAATCCTAAATATTTTGAATTATTCGCTTACTGTTTATTTTATTTTATTTTTATATAATTTTTTCCATTTATAATCATTTTTTATTTCATTACATGATTTACCTCAATTACCTTCATTCATATTCTATTATATGGATGTATAATATAAATATATGTAAATGAATATATATATATATATATATATATGTATACGTGTGTGTGTATATGTATGTATGTATATTATAATTTGCAATTCACTTTTAAAAAAAGGGAAATTTGAAGAAATTCGTTTTCACATTATTTTGATTTTTAAAAAATATGTATAATTATTAGTAAAATCCTCAATATTTTTAATTATCGGCTGGTTTTTTATTATATTTCATTCTTTAATTATTTTTCTGTTTCATAATCATTTTTTATTTTATCACATTTTTCACCCTAATTACCTTCTTTTATATTCCATTATATAAATGTATGATATAAATATATATAAATAGAAATATATATATATATATATATATACATACATATGTATAAATATATATATATATATATATATACATATATATGTATATATATATACGTGCGTGTGGACATATATATATGTATATTATAATTTGCAATTCACTCTTAAAAAGAGGGAAATTCAAAAAAAAAAATTTTTTCACATTATTCCAATTTTTTAAAATTATGTATAATCATTAGAAAAATCCTAAATATTTTCAATTATTCGCTTACTCTCTATTTCATTTCTTTTTTTTATTATTTTTTTCGTTTATTATCATTTTTCATTTTATTTCATGATTCACCTTAATTACCTTCATTTATATTCTATTATATGGATGTATAATATAAATATATGTAAATGAATATATATGTATGTGTATATATATATATATATATATATATATATATATATATATATATATATATATATATATATATATATATATATATATATATGTATATCATAATTTTCAATTTACTTTTAAAAAGAGGGAAATTAAAAAAAAAATTTTCACGCATTATTTCAATTTTTTAAAATGATGTATAATTATTAGGAAAATCCTAAATATTTCCAACTATCCGCTTATTTTTTGTTCCATTTCATTTTTTTATAATTTCTGTCATTTATTATCATTGTTTATTTTATTACATGATTTACCTTAATTACCTTCATTTATATTCTATTACATGGCCGTATAATATAAATAAATGTAAATAAATATATATATATGTAAATAAATATATATATATATATATATATATACAATATGTATACGTGTGTGTGTATATGTATATGGGCTATTCCGCGTCAACCGGATCAGTCATCTTTCAGATATTTTTTCAATTTGGCATGTGGATTGTGTAGGGGGAGTTAGATTTTTGTGCTAAAGCGCGAATCTCACAATGCAAAATTCGATTTTTTTATTAACAATAACAAATTAGACTCTAATTTTTTTCAAAAATTCATAACTTCGGCAAAAAAATTAGGTACAATATTTTTTTTTTTTAAATTACGCGGAAAGCTCCATAGAATTTAAAAAAAAATACGAAATGTTAAAAAAAAGTTGTTATCAATTGTTTATTTAACAATTAATTTTTCAAAGATTTTTAAAACAGTGACTGACACCATTAAAAAATTTTTTCAAAATTCTGACATGTTCCTTGAACTGTACTACGATCTGTGAATCAATTCCAGAGGGGTTTTTTTCTTCGTTTTTGAGTAAAAAATCATTAAAGGTGTCGATGCGCATGAAATTGCGGCGCGCCGAGTCTCTACGTAACGGCGGGCGGCCGGTTGTCGTCCACCGCTACCCCGCGGTGGCGTCGCAGCGTTATTTTAGAGTCATTCTCACGATGTAGGACATGATTGAAGAATCTGAAAAAAATACTGAACCTTCACAAGGCCTGCTCAAAGCGATGAGTGAAGTTTAAGAATGTGTTTTCGTTTTAAAATAAGTAGCAAGTTATGTAATTATTATCATTTATGTGCACTCTCATGGTGTGTAACCGTTATTTTGTACCTAATTTTTTTGCCGAAGTTATGAATTTTTGAAAAAAATGGGAGTCTAAATTGTTATTGTTAATAAAAAATCAAATTTTGCATGATGAGATTCGCGCTTTGGCACAAAAATCTAACTCCACCTACACAATCCACATGCCAAATTAAAAAAATATCTGAGAGATGACTGATCCGGTTGACGCGGAATAGCCCATATATGTATATTATAATTTGCAATTAACTTTGAGAAAGGAAAATTTGAAAAACAAATTTTTTTTCACAGTATTTCAATTTTTTGAAAATCTGTATAATTATTAGGAAAATCCTCAATATTTTTAATTATCCGCGTGTTTTTCATTTTGATTTATTTTTCAATCATTTTTTTCTTTTATAATAATTTTTTATTTTATTCCATTTTTTACCCTAATTATCTTCTTTCATATTCTATTATATGAATGTATAATATAAATATATATAAATAAAAATATATTTATATATATTTACATATATATGTATATATATATAATATATATATACGTGTGTGTGTATATATATATATATATATATATATGTATATTATAACTTGCAATTCACTTTTAAAAACAGGGAAATTCAAAGGAAAAAAATTTTTTTAACATTATTTCAATTTTTCTAAAATTATGTATAATTATTAGAAAAATCCTAAATATTTTTAATTATTCGCTTACTTTTTATTTTATTTCATTTTTTTATAATTTTTTTCATTTATAATCATTTTTCATTTTATTACATAATTTACCTTGATTACCTTCATTTATATTCTATTACATGAATGTATACTATAAATATAGGTGAATAAATATATATATATGTACATATATGTACACGTGTGTGTGTATATACCGGGACAATCTCTTGAAACTATACATATAATGCGCATGCGCGAGTTTTATCGGCTGCTCGGGCAGGTTGACCACTCCGAGTTTCAGCTGTTAAACTCTGTTTCTGGCGGCGTTGTAGTTCATACGAATTTTTGAGGTTAGAATCTTAAACAGTCGAGGTAGTGACTCGGAAAGTTGATGCTAATGCTCTTTGAAAATTGGCTTTATTCGACTAAAATGAGAAATCTGTTTAAATGTTGGGTGCTTGGAAAAAAGGCAGCAGGTGGGTGCGAACACTTTATTTAATCATTTTTATTATTTCGTACATTAGAAATAACAATGGAATTTTTATCTCTCAACAGGTGATACGGCTAAAATAATTACATCTCTGATATTCACTGTTATCTGCCCATTCAATTTGTCAGACGTACAAAGATCATCGCCACTTTCAAGCAACTAAGCAACTTTCTCACTCTTTTGTGATTTCAGGCGATAATATTGAATTTTATCATTTTCGAAAATGAGACATTAAACCGAGCGTTCAAGAAATTTAAATATCTCACTATCTGTAACGGAACTGTGAATCTTTTTTTTCTTGAAAATAGTTCAACAAAATTTACGAATAGTCGATAGTCAATGTATTTTTTCTGATTAACAAATTATTGCTACTACTATTTAAAATTTCCGAATGATTATCAGAATTTATTTCGCAAATTTTCAATGATGTTCGATTAAATAAATGAAGGGAACCTAATACTCAAATTGAAAATTCAAGTAACATTAGATTTATTAAAATGATTTCTGTATTTCATGTTAGTGCGGTTCGAAACAAAGAAAATCTAATCGAAAGCGAAGAACTCAGGAATGTAAATCACATCGTGTGACACAAGTTGAAAATCAAGTTTCTCAAAATGCGCCTCAATGTCACAATTAGCTTCAAGGACAATCATGTTTTAGAGTAATGTCAATTTTAAAGTAATGTAAAGATTGTGTCCCTTGTTCCATTAAAATAAATGAATATCTAATTTTTAACAAAGTTTACGAAGATTTTTTTTCAAATAATTCAATCCGATACAATATCTTGTTCATAGTCCTCCGAACATCACCTTCTAACAAGGATATTTGGAAAGAGTCCCTTTGTTGCAGAAACCATTATAAAATTCTTGGTTTTCAATTCGAGCTATTGAATAACTCTGTGTTTCAGGTTCCATTTTCAATCTCAAAATGGGATTTTTTTTGCTCCAGATAATGCTAACATGAAATGCAGAAATAATTGCGTCACATGGAAATTCACAAGCTTTCAGTCTTAGCGTAGGACCCTATAAAGAGTGAAAATTGAATTTGGTTTCAAGTTATCGTGCAACTAGCTAGCCAGATGACACCGTCAACTAAGATTAAATTTAAAGACATTTTTAACTGAACTTATTTATCAGTTCTAGATTTAGATTGATTCAGTTTGCCTAGCAAAATTCAACCCTACAATCTAATTGAGGACTTGAAAAACTATTCATCTGAATTCAATGCCAAAGAGAGTAAAAGTAAGCTTCAAAATAAGATATCAAATCAAATGGTATAAAGTTTGAAAAACAATGCTGGTCAATAATAATGCTTAAATTACAATGGTGCACAGAATGATTCCTCGGTAGAATGAATTGGCAGCAACGGTTAAGTAACAAACTTATCGCTATTGGCTCGATCAAAGTAAAATGATGGAATATTCAGCCATTATGATCTGTAGTATATCCCGCTCTTCAATTTTGCCTCAACTGATGTTAAAAAGGTGGCGATGGCCTGATAAAATTCACTCTGGCACCTGATGTCTGACGAAACAACCAGGTTCGATGGTGCTAATGATTGCACCGCTCGAGGAACCAGGATCCTTGCCACCTAAACGTTTTGACCATCAGGTAAGGCATAATTGTCCTCGTGTTAATTAAAGTTTAAACTTCGAGCCTGCTGAAAAAAAAACGAATTTTATCATCGAATCCATGTTAAAATATTGTCATTGAATCCATGTTAAAATATTGTCATTGTCAAAGATCACGTAATTGGAAATTTACTTACATGCTTCCATGCCTGACAAATTTAGTCCCGCTTTGACAATGAATTATTTCGTACCTGAAAATATTAGAAGCTATCATTATCAAACAGGATCTTTCGGTATTTTTGAAGGCAAAAAAAAAGGCAGCACTTTTTGAAAGGCAACCAATGGCCAGACGAGGGGTGATCAGAAGAGTGGAGATTGGTCTCCCAGTGTTATCGGACGATTGTCTTGTAAGTTATTGTTTTGTTTCCTAATTTTTCATTAATAGCATGATTTTCACTGTAATATTAACTGTTGTTCGTTTTCTCTTTTTATTCTTGGATATCTGGTGAACCCTCTTTGTTAACGGAACATTGATTATTGTACAATGGAGCTGCAAAAACTTTGTCAACTAATCAATGATGTCGGCGAGGGTTTTTGTGAGTATTGCGTCGGGTACGTTTTCTGTTAATTGCTACTCTTTGTCCTCCTGAGCTTGGTGTTTAAGATGAATAATTTCTTTATTCCTTGTTACTCATTTCTTTTATTTATTTCATGTTCATCGGCACTAATTACTGACTTCTCGAGCACTGCACCGTAACGAATCTACTCTGGAAATACCTTCTACTGGGTCTCAACCATTCATTTATTTTTAATTTTATGTAAATAAAGAATCTGTTCACAATAAACATTGTTTTTACTTACCTACTTCTGTTTGTCCAGACTCCCACTTGTTAATGACATTTCACTTTGAATTTCAGATTTCTTCTTTCAATTATAACACCCAATTTCTGTATCATTTGATATTTGCTTTTCCGTTAAATTCTTTATTGCGTCGGTTGAATATCTTCCGAAATCAACCACGGTATTGCTGAACGATACTATTCTTCTTAGACAATTCACGCTACGTAAAAATAAACAGCAGCATAACCTCAATCTACGGCTATACGCGCGAGAGAATTACAGCTTTTGTTTCATTTTGTGTACGTTGGCGCCTTGCTCAGCAGATGAAAACATCACCGCGGCGCGATCTTCCCGACCAATGAGATTAAATTATTTGGCGCATGCGCGTTATATGTATAGTTTCAAGAGATTGTCCCGGTATGTCGCATCGCAGTCGAGGACGAAGTCCGAACGACGCACTCGACCTTTTTATGACGTTTATGGAGGGTCATGAGTCGAACATCGGGTGTCCAGATGTCGTCAGGATGTTTAAGAAATACTTAGCCTATTGCGGGTGCGTGGTGCAGGTACCACGAGTGGGTTGTATCGCGTGGAGGCCTAGCTCATAAAGAATAAAGAAGGCCGAAGAGGTCTCAGGCTTTTGGGGAATGGATTCCGGACACTCTCGCTCGAGTCATCGAGTCGAAAAGATCATACTTTGAAATGGGCTCTGCGCGATACACTCCGCTAGCACCACCTTCAAGAGATCTCCTTATAACGTTTATCCTGCATCTTTTAATCTTTGTATCGAATCATTTAATAAATTCTGTACGCTGTGTCACTGCGGCCGTCAGTGAGATATTTATTGCGTCTTGTTAACACACGTGATTTGTGTGTTTCTGACATATATATATATATATATGTATATGATAATTTGCAATTTACTTTTAAGAAAAGGGAAATTTGAAAAAAAAATTCTTTTTCACATCATTTTAATTTTTGAAAAATTTGTATAATTATCAGTAAAATCCTCAATATTTTCAATTATCGGCTTGTTTTTTATTTCATTTCATTTTTTGATCATATTTTTCTTTTATAATCACTTTTCATTTTAGTGCATTTTTTACCCTAATTACCTTCTTTTATATTCTATTATATGAATGTATAATATAAATATATGTAAATAAAAATATATATATTTATATATACATGTATATGTATGTATATATATACGTGTGTGTGTATATATATATGTACATTATAATTTGCAATTTACTTTCAAAGAGAGGAAAATTTGAAAAAAAAAATTTTTTTTCATATCATTTCAATTTTTCAAAATTGTGTATGATTATTAGAAAAATCCTAAATATTTTGAATCATCTGCTTACATATTATTTAAAATAAAAATATTATTGATAAGAAAAATGACGTCCAATTTACCTCATGAATTGTAATCTGGAACATTTATGAAATGGATCAAAACTTATTATGAAATATAAAAACAACATACTGATAGATAAATTGTTATTCATTTGATTTCATATTTTTAATTTTTGAAAATTAATTATTCCGTAATTTAAGGAAAATAATTTATGCGAATAAATCATTTTTATTTTATTACATTATTTACCTCAATTACCTTCATTTATATTCTATTATATTAATGTAAAATATGAACATATATGAATATATATATATACATATATCTTTATATACATGTATATTATAATTTTCAATTTACTTTTAAAAACAGGGAAATTCAGATAAAAAATTTTTTCACATTATTTCAATTTTTTAAAATTATTTATAATTATTAGAAAAATCCTAAATATTTTCAATTATTCGCTCACTTTTTTTTTTTTTTTTAATAATTTTTTCCATTTATAATCATTTTCTATTTTATTACATGATTTACCTTAATTACCTTCATTCATATTCTATTATATAGATGTATAATATAAATATATGTAAATGAATATGTATATATATATATATATATATACATATATATATCTATATGAATATATGTATATATGAATATATGTATATATGAATATATGTATATATGAATATATATATATATATATATATATATATATATATATATATATATATATGTATACATATGTATACGTGTGTGTATATGTATGTATGTATATTATAATTCGCAATTTACTTTTAAAAGAAGGGAAATTCGAAAAAAAAATTCGTTTTCACATTATTTTCATTTCTAAAAAATATGTATAATTATCAGTAAGATCCTCAATATTTTTAATTATCGGCTCGTTTTTTATTTTATTCCATTTTTTATTCATTTTTTTGTTTCATATTCATTTTTTATTTCATCACATTTTTCACCCTAATTACCTTCTTTTATATTCCATTATATAAATGTATAATATCAATATATATAAATAAAAATATATATATATATATATATATATATATATATACATACACATATATATATATGTATATATATATATATATATATATATACGTGTGTGTGTATATATTGTGACGGGTTTTGAGTCCGCACGAATAATGTTGGGGGGGCAGAGACAATTAGAGACGGGGCGGATGTGAAAGGTAAAACTTGGTGTGTGTATTTGTGCAAAAGGGGGTCGACTTAAACTAAGAAAGGTACAAAAGGGTCGTAGACTTGAGCGGGGGCTGATCACGCCTCAGCCCTTAGCGTTACTTAATACTAACTTAGAGGTACGCGCGCGGGGGGGGGGAAAGAGTGTGGAAGGTGACGGGGAATGTGAGGTCGGAAGGGTTGGTATTGCGAGGGGAGGGTGGTGTAGTGTGACGGGAGTGTGAGGTGGAAAGGGTTGGTATTGCGAGGGGAGGAGCAGATCGGCTGTAGAATGCAGGCTAACCTGGTGTCGTCGGCGTGTGTGTGTGTGTGTCTCGCGGTGTGGTGGAGTGTGGTTGGGTCTCGCTGGTTCCTGGAGTCGTCGGCGTGCGTGTATCGGGGTGTGTCGGTATGAGTGTGGTGGTTTCTCTCGTTCTTTCTTTCTCTCTCTCTTTCGCTCGTAGCCTAGGCTGCTCTGGTCTGGTTGCTGTCACGGCCGTGATCGTACTGCTCCTGGCGCTCGGCTCTGCCGAGCGTCGGGGGGCTTCGGTTATGTTCGGGCCGTTCCCGACGGGACAGGACTCACCCGTTCGGCTCTTCCCCGCGGGTTTGGGGTTTGTTATGACTTGCACTCTAGGTGCAACGTCACAATATATATATGTATATTATAATTTGCAATTCACTTTTAACAAGAGGGAAATTCTGAAAAAAAAAATTTTTTCACATCATTTCAATTTTTTAAAATTATGTATAATTATTAGAAAAATCCCTAATATTTTTAATTATTCTCTTACTTTTTATTTTATACCATTTTTTTATAATTTTTTTCATTAACAATCATTTTTCAATTTACTACATCATTCACCTTAATTACCTTCATTTATATTCTATTAAATGGATGTATAATATAAATACATGTAAATGAATATGTATATATGTATATATATGTATATATGTCTATATTTATATTTATTTATATTTATATTTATATATATATATATATATATATATATATATATATATATATATATATATATATATATATATATATATATATATATATATATATATATATATATATATATGTATGTATATATACATACGTGTGTGTGTATATATGTATATGTATATTATAATTCGCGATTTACTTTTAAAAGAAGGAAAATTTGAAAAAAAAAATTTTTTCACATTATTTCAATTTTTTAAAATTATGTATAATTAAAAGAAAAATCCTAAATATTTTTAATTATTCGCTTACTTTGTATTTTATTTCATTTTTTCATAATTTTTTTCATTTATAATCATTTTTCAATTTACTACATGATTTACCTTAATTACCTCCATTTATATTCTATTAAATGGATGTATAATATAAATATATGTGAAAGAATGTGTATATATGTATATATATATATATATATATATATATATATGTGTATATATCTATATATATATGAATATGTTTATAAATATATATGTATATTAGAGTGTCCCAAAAAAACCGACTAATTTTTTTTTTTCAAAGAACATTGAAAAATCGTCAGAGTATTTTTTTTAGGTAAGTAAATATTTTTCGCTAAAAATCAATGAAAATTATCATTTGTCAAATTATTAATAATTTCGGATCTGCATTTCGTCAAATATATGCATATATTTATTGTTCAGTTGATGATTCTGGGTTTATAATACATATAAATTAATTTCGGTTGTATTGACGAACAAAAAAAGCATAATTTTAAACAGTCCGAAGTTTGAGGCTCGATATTTTTGAAACGGCTGGATTTACGCAAAATGTCAATCAGACCTTTTTTGTAGAGCATCAAATTTCCTATAAGACCTGATTTTGTCATACTCATGAAGTAGCTCGTTATCCCATCACAAAATTCCAAAGTTCAAAAAAAAATTTTCCCATGTTATTTGAATGGGAAATAGAAAATTACAAATCGCCACCTCTAAATATTAATATTAAGAGCTTATATTTTCACAGGGTCATTTTCTAGAGATACTCTGACGATTTTTCAATGTTCTTTGAAAAAAAAAAAATAGTCGGTTCTTTTGGGACACTCTAATGTATATATATGTATACGTGTGTGTGTATATGTATATTATCATATCAAAATTTGCAATTCACTTTTTAAAAAAGGAAAATTTGAAAAAAAAAATTTTTTTTAACAATATTTTAATTTTTTGAAAGTATGTATAATTATTAGGAAAATCCTTATTATTTTCAATTATCGGCTTGTTTTTTATTTTATTTCATTTTTTGATCATTTTTTTCTTTTATAATCATTTTTCATTTTATTGCATTTGTTACCCTAATTACCCTCTTTTATATTCTATTATATAAATGTAGAATATAAATATATATAAATAAAAATATATATATATATATATACGTATATATGTATATATATATATATATATACGTGTGTGTGTGTATATATATATGTACATTATAATTCGCAATTCACTTCTAAAAAGAGGGAAATTTGAAAAGAAAAATTTTTTTCACATTATTTCAATTTTCTAAAATTATGCATAATTATTAGAAAAATCCTAAATATTTTTAATTATTCGCTGACTTTTTATTTTACTTCATTTTTTTATAATTTTTTTCATTCATAATCATTTTTTATTTTATAACATGATTTACCTTAATTACCTTCATTTACATTCTATTATATGGAAGTATAATATGAATATATGTAAATAAATATGTATATATATATATGTACATATATGTATACGTAAGTGTGTGTATGTATATATGTATATTATAATTTGCAATTTGCTTTTGAAAAAAGGGAAATTTGATAAAAAAATTCTTTTTCACATTATTTCAACTTTTAAAGAATATGTATGATCATAAGTAAAATCCTCAATATTTTAAATTATCGGCTTGTTTTTTATTTTATTTCATTTTTTGAGCATTTTTTTCTTTTATAATCATTTTTTATTTTATTGCATTTGTTACCCTAATTACCTTCTTTCATATTCTATTATATGAATGTATAATATAAATATATATCAATGAATATATATATATATATATAAATACATATATATATATGTATATACAGGGTGTCCCTAAATTGAGGGACACGGACCAGCGAGCGTGATACCTGAATGAAATGCAACCGAGAATTTCTTTATCGGAAGCTCGTCCGACGCATAGTTTTTGAATTATAAGCGATAGCGTTAGGCCAATCAGAGTGCAATATTTCATCTGGATTTGCCGCCACGGAAATTGCTGTTTTGTTCGTCTGGGTGAATTATTATTATTCGGTTACAAATTAAATATCGGCACCTCCCCTCACTCGCTGTTGTACCCCTTCTCGAGCGCTGACCTCGGTATTGTTGCCGCGGCACACGCTGCCGGCCGCACACCCACGGACGCACACTCGTGTGTGTGAAAATAAGCGAATGCCCAGCTACACAATACTACGAAACACACATCTACGAGTGAAAATAAAAATAAATCTCCAAATAAATCAGCGGATTTGAGATTTAATGTTATAAAACACTGCCAATCATCGATGTATGCATAAAACTAGAGATTTTAGATGATTGATATGCCGTTAGGGTTCATAATTAGTCATTCAATCAATCTGAATTATGCTTTCCGAACATTTTTTGTGTCTTTGCAACATAACTTTTTCACTAGTTTGAAATTCATCATTGACATCCGATTTTTCAATAATGCGAGGGAACAACAACTCGCTGAAATGACGTGTCAATAGGTTTGTAAATCACTTACGATTCACCTGAGTTAACACAAAATAACTGAATAAATGAGAATTCACTGACTCACTAAAAATGATAACTGAAATCTGGAGAATTATTTGAGATTTAACTGAATTAGGAAGAGTTGTAATAAGTCAAGTTACTTTGAATAACTTTAGATTCGTGCCAAAATTTTATGTTAAGAGAGAAAAATAATTAAATTCAAATAAAAAAGTAATTTTAAATCAAGAAGAAGGAAATTCCCAAATACCTGAATTCAAATGAAGCAATTTCAATTTAATAAATCTATCTGATATTGAAGAAAAATAATTATTATTATTTGGAATAGAAAAATGAAGTCGAACTACATGAATAAATTCAATCAATTCAACTCAAAAAAATATGGTTTCATTCAAATTCCCAGTTATTTCCTCGTCGATTCAATGTGGGTCTGGAGTGGCAAGTAACGTTGAAATTGTTGAGATCAATGCTAGTGATGGACACTTATCTGAGAATAATCGATGTATCGATTAATCGATTTCAACAAAGTGATCGGACATGGCTCGATGAAATTGGTAAAAATTAATCAATTTGGTAAATTTCTGCGTGTAGTCTTAATATCAGAAGAGATATTTCGATAATTCATAGTCTTATTCAAAATATTTTTGAGTTTGACAAATTTTGAGTAATTGTTACTTAAATCACATACATCGATACTGTATTGCATCGTTCGTGTTAGTAAACAAGCGGCTCCAGACCCACATTGAATCGACGAGGAAATAACTGGGAATTTGAATGACACCATATTTTTTTGAGTTGAATTAATTGAATTTATTCATGTAGTTCGACTTCATTTTTCTATTCCAAATAATAATGATTATTTTTCTCCAAATTCAGATAGATTTATTAAATTGAAATTGCTTCATTTGAATTCAGGTATTTGGGAATTTCCTTCTTCTTGATTTAAAATTACTTTTTTATTTGAATTTAATTATTTTTCTCTCTAAACATAAAATTTTGGCACGAATCTAAAGTTATTCAAAGTAACTTGACTTATTACAACTCTTCCTAATTCAGTTAAATCTCAAATAATTCTCCAGATTTCAGTTATCATTTTTAGTGAGTCAGTGAATTCTCATTTATTCAGTTATTTTGTGTTAACTCAGGTGAATCGTAAGTGATTTACAAACCTATTGACACGTCATTTCAGCGAGTTGTTGTTCCCTCGCATTATTGAAAAATCGGATGTCAATGATGAATTTCAAACTAGTGAAAAAGTTATGTTGCAAAGACACAAAAAATGTTCGGAAAGCATAATTCAGATTGATTGAATGACTAATTATGAACCCTAACGGCATATCAATCATCTAAAATCTCTAGTTTTATGCATACATCGATGATTGGCAGTGTTTTATAACATTAAATCTCAAATCCGCTGATTTATTTGGAGATTTATTTTTATTTTCACTCGTAGATGTGTGTTTCGTAGTATTGTGTAGCTGGGCATTCGCTTATTTTCACACACACGAGTGTGCGTCCGTGGGTGTGCGGCCGGCAGCGTGTGCCGCGGCAACAATACCGAGGTCAGCGCTCGAGAAGGGGTACAACAGCGAGTGAGGGGAGGTGCCGATATTTAATTTGTAACCGAATAATAATAATTCACCCAGACGAACAAAACAGCAATTTCCGTGGCGGCAAATCCAGATGAAATATTGCACTCTGATTGGCCTAACGCTATCGCTTATAATTCAAAAACTATGCGTCGGACGAGCTTCCGGTAAAGAAATTCTCGGTTGCATTTCATTCAGGTATCACGCTCGCTGGTCCGTGTCCCTCAATTTAGGGACACCCTGTATATATATATACGTGTGTGTGTATATACAGGGTGTCCCTAAATTGAGGGACACGGACCAGCGAGCGTGATACCTGACTGAAATGCAACCGAGAATTTCTTTACCGGAACCTCGTCCGACGCATAGTTTTTGAATTATAAGCGATAGCGTTAGGCCAATCAGAGTGCACCATTTCATCTGGATTTGCCGCCACGGAAATTGCTGTTTTGTTCGCTGGTTGAATTATTATTATTCGGTTACAAAGTAAATATCGGCACCTCCCCTCACTCGCTGTTGTACCCCTTCTCGAGCGCTGACCTCGGTATTGTTGCCGCGGCACACGCTGCCGGCCGCACACCCACGGACGCACACTCGTGTGTGTGAAAATAAGCGAATGCCCAGCTCCACAATACTACGAAACACACATACACGAGTGAAAATAAAAATAAATCTCGAAATAAATCAGCGGATTTAAGATTTAATGTTATAAAACACTTCCAATCATCGATGTATGCATAAAACTAGAGATTTTAGACGATTGATATGCCGTTAGGGTTCATAATTAGTCATTCAATCAATCTGAATTATGCTTTCCGAACATTTTTTGTGTCTTTGCAACATAACTTTTCCACTAGTTTGAAATTCATCATTGACATCCGATTTTTCAATAATGCGAGGGAACAACAACTCGCTGAATTGACGTGTCAATAGGTTTGTAAATCAATTACAATTCACCTGAGTTAACACAAAATAACTGAGTAAATGAGAATTCACTGAATCACTAAAAATGATAACTGAAATCATGAGAATTATTTGAGATATAAGTGAATTAGGAAGAGTTGTAATAAGTCAAGTTACTTTGAATAACTTTAGATTCGTGCCTAAATTTTATGTTTAGAGAGAAAAATAATTAAATTCAAATAAAAAAGTAATTTTAAATCAGGAAGAAGAAAATTTTCAAATACCTGAATTCAAATGAAGCAATTTGAATTTAATAAATCTATCCGAATTTGAGGAGAAATAATAATTATTATTTGGACCAGAAAAATGAAGTCGAATTACATGAATAAATTCAATTAATTCAACTCAAAAAAATATGGTGTCATTCAAATTCCCAGTTATTTCCTCGTCGATTTAATGTGGGTCTGGAGTGGCAAGTAACGTTGAAATTGTTGAGATCAATGCTAGTGATGGCCACTTATCTGAGAATAATCGATGTATTGATTAATCGATTTCAACAAAATAATCGGACACGGCTCGATTGAATTGGTAAAGATTAATCGATTTGGTAAATTTCTGCGTGTAGTCTTAATATGAGAAGAGATATTTTGATAATTCATAGTCTTATTCAAAATATTTTTAAGTTTGATAAATTTTGAGTAATTAATACCTAAACCACATACATCGATACTGTATTGCATCGTTCGTATGAGTAAACAAGCGGCTTAAGGCTGACCGTGAGCCAGCCCTCGAACTTCCCGTTTTCACACTGCAAATTCAAGGTTCATGGAACAAACAAATATTAATATCCAATTCCAATTTTCCAACTACGAATTCAGAGTCGTGATTGACGATTCAAAAGCCCTCGCATATCGTATTACATAAAAAAATATTACGATTGTTTTTATTTTGAACCACTAATAATGGATCGACCATCATAAATTTTAGAAATCTGACCTTGGATCGGTCACTGATGACCGGAAAAATCTCCACTTACGCATTTCTACCAAAATCCGAATATTTTAAGATTTTGTTTCACCATGTGAGTTCGCCATTTCGAATTTTTCAAATCTAACCCCAGATTCGTGATCAGCGACCCCAAAATCCTCATGGTACCAATTTTCATTCAAATCCGTTAATCCATTCTCAATAATATGTAAATTTCCTTTTTTAAAAATTACCTCAATCAAAGACCTATCCGATGAGGGGGGATGCCAACAAGATTTTTCATAAAAAAAAAAACTTCTAAACATCGAATTTAAAATCGAAAAGCGATGAGTCTCAGTATCCCTTCGTGCTTTTGCTGCCTATTTTGCGACAAAAAATGTATTTTATAGCCAGACAAATTAATGCTCGAATTAAATGGGATTTCGTAATTTCGACAATGCTTCATTTTACCTGGAAACATCTTTTCTTATACCCGGACATTGCCAAATTTTCGAAAGAAATTTCGATTATGTAGACAGAGAGAAGCATTTTAGGGCACAATATCCTTTCACGGCAAAGAAGGAATGAATTCAGAGACACGAAAATTTAGATAAACCAACTGAGTGATAAGTGAGTCATACCATACATTATTTCACTGAATAAATTATTGATTATTCGGAAAAGGTTAATTTTGCTAAATTCATGTTACATACTAGATTTATTCGCACTGTTTTCGGCAACACTCAATTGTTCCATAAATCAGTTTACGGCGCTACAAATGTTATTGGATAAAAAAAATTCTCATGTTCTTCCCATTCGAAGTCACAAAAAATCGATGTACTCCAATTCCAGAAACATAATTTCAATCATGTTCCATGATTCTGTGTTATTATTACTAGGAAATGAGAAACATCGTACGGTACTCTGTTTTGTTTTCGGTATTGACAACTAATCGTTCTTTGCGAAATTATTTGGTGGCTCTGAAAAGTGCCGTTTTTGATCGGGTCAGTGTGACGACTCGTCACAGGGGCTGCAGGTTCTCGAAATGGCCGCCACCTACTTCGATGCAAAGCCTGCAGCGCCTAACTAAATTTTCCATCGCTCCATGAACGATTTCCGGAGTCACCGTCGCTGTCGCTTCCACGATTTTAGCCTCCAGAGCTTGCAAAGAATTCGGTGGGTCCTTGTACACGAATTCTTTGATCAACCCCCATAGACAATAATCCAGAGGGTTCAGGTCAGGTGATCGCGGTGGCCAGGCGATGGGACCCCCACGGCCTATCCACCTCCCCGGAAACCGTTCGTTGAGATACTGACGCGTACGCGCACTGAAATGCGCTGGAGCACCATCATGCTGAAAAGTCAGGGCGGCTCGGCGATCAAGCGGAACGTCCTCCAGCAGTTCCGGAAGCTGATTTTCAAGAAACTCGTGGTACGAGTTTCCATTCAATCTTGCCGGTAGAACGCAGGGGCCAATCTGTGTCAAAAATTACCCCGTATTGTGTGATTGCATAATTAAACGATAATCCTTGCTCTATCACTGATTGCTCAAATATTATAATTATTGATAAAATATCTTGACTGTAGTGATTCAACAAAGTTATTTCCATGAAAAGCAGTAAAACACGTCTTTAAAGAAATTTTTCGAAGTCAAGCAATAAAACTGTAGCAAATTATATCTGTTTCCATGCATTATCAAACAAGCTTACCAACTCATCGCCAAGCATGCCGCACCACACGTTGATACTCCAGCGAACTTGGTGGCTTGATTCCCGAACATTGTGCGGGTTTTCTTCTGCCCAATGATGGATATTATGGCTGTTGAAAACCCCGTCGCGATCGAAATTCGACTCATCCGTAAATAAGATGTTAAATACGAACATCGGGTCTGCTTGATGCTGCTCCAATATCCACTCGCAAAAAGCGGTTCTTGCCACACGGTCTGGACCGTGCAGTGCTTGAACCTTTTGCGAGTGAAATGGTTTCAGCTCGTGAGTTCGCAAGACCCGGTGTACGCTTGACTTATCAGTCTCGTGTTCCGCGGCCAAACCCCGAGTACTTTTAGTAGGCGCCCTGTCAACATTGTCAAGGATACGTTCTTCAAACTGGACCGTCCGTCTGGATCTCGGACGTCCAGCGTTAGAACGATCCGGGACGAAGCTGCCAGTTTCGCACAGGCTTCGCTCCAAGCGGCGGAAGACCTTCGCAGACGGATGCCGCCTCAACGGATACCGGTCCGCGTATTCGCGAGCTGCGTCCCCCGCAACGTTGTCACACCTTCCCATCATCAGCACCATATCGTACATCTCGCGATTTGAAAAATCCATGGTAAAGACAATTGTACTCGAGCGATGCTGAAGACAATATGAGCAAAATCTGCCAGTTGCCAGTCAAAGCGCGTTGTTTATAACAATTGACTCTCGAGTTGCTATGCAGCCGTATTACTTTCCGTACACAACGGGTGTAAAATAGAATTCGATTGAAAACGAAAGACTGAACTTATTTCAGCAACATAATATTGAAAATGTCTGAAAGTCGTTAATCTATGATCTGAATAATGAGTGACTACACGGAAAAAATGGAAAAATTGCAATTGTAAGTGGCGCTTCGTTAATAAAACTGGAAAAATTACAGTTTTAGATAACATTTTTATGAATTCAATTTTAAAAATGAATTCTTACAGTTACAAATGTAATTTCACATTTTTAATATGTAATTTCGACAGAAAATGTAAAATTTACACCTGAAACTTTGATTTTTCAAGTTGCTTTCGAAGCGCTACGTTACATAAAAAACTGTGAATTTTCCATTCTTCTTTTTTCTGTGCATTGCAACTTTGAATTCGCGGTCAATCAGCTTCATTTGAGATTTTTAGTTACCCGGAAAGTAGTACTCGAAGAATTATTTCTGAATAATCTGGGTTTAATCAGTTAGTCTTCCATTCTTAGCAAAGGTTCAATCACTGTATGGGTCAGACCATGCGGAAAGAATAAATTCTTGCGACAACGCATTACAGCAGCATAAAGCGGAACCGCTGTTCATGTTTCATATCTTGTTTGCACATAAGTAGAATTTCGATCTGGTTTGAATGTTAAACGTCCACAACGTTTATCACTGGGCTAAATGAAATCCACGCAATGTTCGTAAGTTGAGCCATCAAGTTCGATGGATTACCAATGTGTTTTTGCAGCATGTTGGATGACGAGCTGGAAAGCTTGCTTAATAATTCTTCAATACAGACATAAATTGCTATCATCACATTGGCTTGATTTTGAACTTCATAAGTGGAGACCTGTTTTATGACTGTTCGGAAAAATTCATATGGAATATTTGACCAATCAATGATTCAGCGAGCATTATGGGTTGATTATACATTCAATCAATGCGGGGTTTTTCGTACGACAGATTGGTCTCTGCTTTTTACGCGCAAGATGGTATTAAAGAACTTACCTGAAGTTTCTGAAAATCAAGCTTCCAGATCTGCTGAATAATCGTCTACTTAAACGTAGAGCAGAGATATTCGTTGATCATGGTAATTTGTGAATGACAGATTTCAGGACAGGTATAAGATACGCCGTAGACGCCGATCGCTTGGCCACTACGATCAGCGGAAGTGAATCCGTTGAATTCTTTCGTGTAGAGCATGACTTAGAAGTACATACAAGGATCCACCTAATTTCTAAGAAGCCCTGGAGAAAAAAATCGTGAAGGTAACGACAACGGCTACTCCGGATGTCGGTCGAAAAGTTATCGGTCAGCTGGTCGAATGTTGCAGGAGAAATCGCTGCCCCAGTAACAAGCGAAAAGCCGCATTTTTCGAAACCGCAAATCAATACCGAATGGAACGATTAGTTGTCAATACCGAAAACAAAACAGAGTACCGTACGATGTTTCTCATTTCCTAGTAATAATAACACAGAATCATGGAACATGATTGAAATTATGTTTCTGGAATTGGAGTACATCGATTTTTTGTGACTTCGAATGGGAAGAACATGAGAATTTTTTTTATCCAATAACATTTGTAGCGCCGTAAACTGATTTATGGAACAATTGAGTGTTGCCGAAAACAGTGCGAATAAATCTAGTATGTAACATGAATTTAGCAAAATTAACCTTTTCCGAATAATCAATAATTTATTCAGTGAAATAATGTATGGTATGACTCACTTATCACTCAGTTGGTTTATCTAAATTTTCGTGTCTCTGAATTCATTCCTTCTTTGCCGTGAAAGGATATTGTGCCCTAAAATGCTTCTCTCTGTCTACATAATCGAAATTTCTTTCGAAAATTTGGCAATGTCCGGGTATAAGAAAAGATGTTTCCAGGTAAAATGAAGCATTGTCGAAATTACGAAATCCCATTTAATTCGAGCATTAATTTGTCTGGCTATAAAATACATTTTTTGTCGCAAAATAGGCAGCAAAAGCACGAAGGGATACTGAGACTCATCGCTTTTCGATTTTAAATTCGATGTTTAGAAGTTTTTTTTTTTATGAAAAATCTTGTTGGCATCCCCCCTCATCGGATAGGTCTTTGATTGAGGTAATTTTTAAAAAAGGAAATTTACATATTATTGAGAATGGATTAACGGATTTGAATGAAAATTGGTACCATGAGGATTTTGGGGTCGCTGATCACGAATCTGGGGTTAGATTTGAAAAATTCGAAATGGCGAACTCACATGGTGAAACAAAATCTTAAAATATTCGGATTTTGGTAGAAATGCGTAAGTGGAGATTTTTCCGGTCATCAGTGACCGATCCAAGGTCAGATTTCTAAAATTTATGATGGTCGATCCATTATTAGTGGTTCAAAATAAAAACAATCGTAATATTTTTTTATGTAATACGATATGCGAGGGCTTTTGAATCGTCAATCACGACTCTGAATTCGTAGTTGGAAAATTGGAATTGGATATTAATATTTGTTTGTTCCATGAACCTTGAATTTGCAGTGTGAAAACGGGAAGTTCGAGGGCTGGCTCACGGTCAGCCTTAAGCCGCTTGTTTACTCATACGAACGATGCAATACAGTATCGATGTATGTGGTTTAGGTATTAATTACTCAAAATTTATCAAACTTAAAAATATTTTGAATAAGACTATGAATTATCAAAATATCTCTTCTCATATTAAGACTACACGCAGAAATTTACCAAATCGATTAATCTTTACCAATTCAATCGAGCCGTGTCCGATTATTTTGTTGAAATCGATTAATCAATACATCGATTATTCTCAGATAAGTGGCCATCACTAGCATTGATCTCAACAATTTCAACGTTACTTGCCACTCCAGACCCACATTAAATCGACGAGGAAATAACTGGGAATTTGAATGACACCATATTTTTTTGAGTTGAATTAATTGAATTTATTCATGTAATTCGACTTCATTTTTCTGGTCCAAATAATAATTATTATTTCTCCTCAAATTCGGATAGATTTATTAAATTCAAATTGCTTCATTTGAATTCAGGTATTTGAAAATTTTCTTCTTCTTGATTTAAAATTACTTTTTTATTTGAATTTAATTATTTTTCTCTCTAAACATAAAATTTAGGCACGAATCTAAAGTTATTCAAAGTAACTTGACTTATTACAACTCTTCCTAATTCACTTATATCTCAAATAATTCTCATGATTTCAGTTATCATTTTTAGTGATTCAGTGAATTCTCATTTACTCAGTTATTTTGTGTTAACTCAGGTGAATTGTAATTGATTTACAAACCTATTGACACGTCAATTCAGCGAGTTGTTGTTCCCTCGCATTATTGAAAAATCGGATGTCAATGATGAATTTCAAACTAGTGGAAAAGTTATGTTGCAAAGACACAAAAAATGTTCGGAAAGCATAATTCAGATTGATTGAATGACTAATTATGAACCCTAACGGCATATCAATCGTCTAAAATCTCTAGTTTTATGCATACATCGATGATTGGAAGTGTTTTATAACATTAAATCTTAAATCCGCTGATTGATTTCGAGATTTATTTTTATTTTCACTCGTAGATGTGTGTTTGGTAGTATTGTGTAGCTGGGCATTTGCTTATTTTCACACACACGAGTGTGCGTCCGTGGGTGTGCGGCCGGCAGCGTGTGCCGCGGCAACAATACCGAGGTCAGCGCTCGAGAAGGGGTACAACAGCGAGAGAGGGGAGGTGCCGATATTCACATTGTAACCGAATGATAATAATTCACCCAGACGAACAAAACAGCAATTTCCGTGGCGGCAAATCCAGATGAAATGGTGCACTCTGATTGGCCTAACGCTATCGCTTATAATTCAAAAACTATGCGTCGGACGACCTTCCGGTGAAGAAATTCTCGGTTGCATTTCAGTCAGGTATCACGCTGGTTGGTCCGTGTCCCTCAATTTAGGGACAACCTGTATATGTACATTATAATTCGCAATTCACTTTCAAAAAGAGGGAAATTTGAAGAAAAAAATTTTTTTTCACATTGTTTCAATTTTCTAAAATTATGTATAATTATCAGAAAAATCCCAAATATTTTGATTCATTCGCTGACTTTTTATTTTATTTCATTTTTTCATAATTTTTTTCATCAATAATCTTTTTTTATATTATAACATGATTTACCTCAATAACCTTCATTTATGATCTATTATATGGAAGTATAATATGAATACATGTAAATAAATATGTATATATATATATATATGCATAAATATATATACGTGTATTATAATTTTCAATTTACTTTGAAAAAGGGGGAAATTGAAGAAAAAAAAATTTTTCTTCACATTATTTCAATTTTTTAAAATTATGTATAATTATTAGGAAAATCTTAAATATCTCTAATTATCCGCTAATTTTTCATTCTATCTCATTTTTTCATAATTTTTGTCATTTATCATCATTTTTCATTTTATTACATAATTTACCTTAATTACCTTTATTTATATCCTATTATATGGATGTATGATATAAATACATGTAAATAAATATATATATATATATATATATATATATACATATATATATATACATACATATATGTATATATATATATATATATATATATATATATATATATATATATATATATGTATATATGAACATATATATGTATATTATAATCTTCAATTCACTTTTAAAAAAAGGGTGATTGAAAAAAAAAAATTTTTTCCACAATATTTCAATTTTTGAAAATTATGTATAATTATTAGGAAAATCCTGAATATTTCTAATTATCCGCTTATTTTTGATTCTATTTCATTTTTTCATAATTTCACTCATTTATAATCATTTTTTATTTTATGACATTATTTACCTTGATTACCTTCATTTATATTCCATTATATGGATGCATATTATGAATGTATGTAAAAAAATTTATGTATATACATATACATATATATATATATGAATATATACATGTATATTATAATTTTCAATATACTATTAAAAAGGGGGAAATTGAAAAAAAAAAAAATTCTTACCACAATATGTCAATATTTTAAAATCATGTATAATCATCAGAAAAATTCTGAATATTTTTAATTTTCCGCTTTTTTTCTATCTTATTTCATTTTTTTATAATTTCTTACATTTACAATCATTTTTTATTTCATTACATTATTTACCTCAATTACCTTCATTGATATTCTATTATATTAATGTATAATATAAATATATATAAATATATATATACATATATATGTGCATATATATATATGTATATGTATATATATACATATATATATATATATATATATATATATATATATATATATATATATATATACATGTATATATTTATATATATATATACATATGTATATTATAATTTTCAATTTACTTTTGAAAAGAGGGAAATTGAAAAAAAAAAATTTTTCTTACATTATTTTAATTTTCTAAAATTATGTTTAATTATTAGGAAAATCCTAGATATTTCTAATTATTCGCTTATTTTTTATTCTATTTTATTTTTTTATGATTTTTTTCATTTATCATTATTTTTTATTCTATTACATAATTTACCTTAATTATCTTCATTTATATCCTATTATATGGATGTATGATATAAAGACATGTAAATGAATATATATACAGTGCTCCCCCCCTAAGATATCCCTCTGTAAGATATTACTTCCCCTCATTTTACTATTATTTCCCCGCAATTCGGCTTCCCCACTATACTTAGTGTTGTTTACTTGCGCATGCGCGTAAGCCGCTACTGTAAGTCAGCTGTCTACATATACACCCCACCTTTTGAGAGTAGAGGGGATACCTCTCTGAGATATTTTTCCTGGAACCAGAGCCCCGAGTCTGAAATCTTAAGGGGGGAGCACTGTATGTATATATATATATATATATGCATCAATATATATATGTGTATTATAATTTTTAATTTACTTTTAAAAAAAGGGAAATTAAAGAAAAAAATTTTTTTTCACATTATTTCAATTTTTTAAAATTATGTATAATTATTAGGAAAATCTTAAATATCTCTAATTATCCGCCAATTTTTTATTCTATCTCATTTTTTCATAATTTTTGTCATTTATCATCATTTTTTATTTTATTACATAATTTACCTTAATTACCTTTATTTATATCCTATTATATGGATGTATGATATAAAGACATGTAAATAAATATATATATATATATATGTATATATGAATATATATATGTATATTATGATCTTCAATTCACTTTTAAAAAAAAGATAATTGAAAAAAAAAAATTTTTTCCACAATATTTCAATTTTTTAAAATTATGTATAATTATTAGAAAAATCCTGAATATTTTTAATTTTTCGCTTATTTTTTATTTTATTTCATTTTGTTATAATTTTTTCCTTTCACAATCATTTTTTATTTTATTACATTATTCACTTCAATTACCTTCATTTATATTCTATTATATTAATGTATGATATAAATATATATAAATATATATATACATATATATGTATGTGTATATATATATATATATATATGCATGAATATATATTTATTTATTATAATTTTCAATTTACTTTTTAAAAGAGGGAAATTGGAAAAAAAAAAAATTTTCTCACATTATTTCAATTTTTTAAAATTATGCATAATAATTAGAAAAATCCCAAGTATTTCTAATTATCCGCTGATTTTTCATTCTATTTCAATTTTTCATAATTTTTTTCATTCATAATCATTTTTAATTTTATTACATCATTCACCTTAATTACCTTCATTTATATTACATTATATGGATGTATATTAGAAATGTATGTAAAAAATATATGTATGTATGTATATATATATATAAAGATTTATATATATATTCACATATATATTTATAAATATATATATGTGTATGTATATATGAATATATACATGTATATTATAAATTTTAATTTACCTTTGAAAAGAGGGAAATTGAAAAAAAAAAATCTTTTCCACAATATTTCAATTTTTTGAAATTATGTATAATTATGAGAAAAATCCTGAATATTTTTAATTATTCGCTTATTTTTTATTTTATTTCATTTTTTTATAATTTTTTCCATTCACAATCATTATTATTTTATTACATTATCTACCTCAATTACCTTCATTCATATTCTATTATATGGATGTATAATATAAATATATGTAAATAAATATATATATATATATATATATATATATGTCAGAAACACACAAATAACGTGCGTTAACAAGACGCAATAAATATCTCACTGACGGCCGCAGTGACACAGCGTACAGAATTTATTAAATGATTCGATACAAAGATTAAAAGATGCAGGGTAGTCGTTATAAGGAGATCTCTCGAAGGTGGTGCTAGCGGAGTGTATCGCGCAGAGCCTTTTCCAAAGTATGATCTTTTCGACTCGATGACTCGAGCGAGAGTGTCCGGAATCTATTCCCCAAAAGCCTGAGACCTCTTCGGCCCTCTTTATCCTTTATGACCTAGGCCTTTACGCGATACAACCCACTCGTGGTACCTGCACCACGCACCCGCAATAGGCTAAGTATTTCTTAAACATCCTGCCGACATCTGGTCACTCGATGTTCGACTCATGACCCTCCATAAACGTCATGAAAAGGTCGAGTGCGTCGTCTCGACTTCGTCCTCGACTGCGATGCGACATATATATATACATATATATATATATATAAATATACATGTGTATATTATAATTTTCAATTTACTTTCAAAAAGGGGGAAATTGAGAAAAAAAAAATTTTTCTTCACATTATTTCAATTTTTCAAAATTATGTATAATAATTAGGAAAATCCTAAATATTTCTAATTATCCGCTTATTTTTTATTCTATTTTATTTCCTCATAATTTCTCTCATTCATATTCATTTTTTATTTTATTACATTATTCACCTTAATTACCTTCATTTATATTCCATTATATGGATGTATATTATGAATGTATGTAAAAAAATATATGTATATATGTGTAAATATATATATATATATATATATATGTTTATATATATATATATATATATATACACATATATACATATATTTTATATACATATAAACATATTCATACATATATATATATATATACATTCATACATATAGACACATAATTATATATATATATATTGTAACGTGGCGTTTCAGAATCGCCCGTCACAAGGGCACACAACCGCTATTATTTTTAGTTTACGCGTCCTCGGCAGGGTACTCCAACCGAACTCGATACAAAATAGGCAATAACTACTTTTAACTAATTCTTTTTTGTAAATTCTTTATTTCGCGATTCGGCGCACGCTAACAAGGTACTTGGACGACAACGATCCCGATCAACAAGGGACCACTATCTACCGTTTGCAGCTCTCGACGACTTCGCCTACTAACGGTCTCATCAGACTACACTGGCTACCTTGGTGCACCTTTATATACACCTGGGGTAGCATCCACCCGAACCTTCCGTATCGCCTCGACTGCCGGTGAACAGGGAGATAAAAATCCTCCCGGCGGCCGAGGGCATCGTTCCTCGAAGAGGAACCAGCCGCCAACTCTATTGGAAGCCGTAAGGATGGCGTGAAGGGCAGACCGTAGCCTGCCATCCTCCGACTTACCGGCCTGGTGCCGGACCGACCCCAAACCACTACATTCAGGGTGATAAAGCCGTCGTTCCGAGGATCGACGCTGCCTCCCTATCGGCAGGGACCAATTGTGTGGGTCGTGGTCCACGGTTTGGCCAACCGTCTGACTGCACGACCTCAGGTACAGGCAGCTAGCTACTGCCTGTACAAAAGCCGGTGGAGGTGAACAATGAGGCGTCACTCTCCACCCGGTAACTTCGGCCGAGAGGCACCCTATGTATGCCTCTGCCAAAGAAGTCCCCGATGATAGGCAGCCTGGACTGTAACCGAAGCAGCTACACATCGTACGAGTTGGTGTCAACGACGAAATCGCGAGCAGCACATTACACCACATCTAGCGGTAATTTTTGGAAAACGTATGACCACGCAGTAACCAATATTCGCCACAGGGGGATGGCCTATTTGCGGTGGGGGTCAACCGACCAATCAAAGAAGAAGAAGAATCACCTCACGACAACCGCGAGATCGGCGAGCTGAACTACGACCTGCTATTCTACGCTTGACCTGCCGAGTGACAGCGTCGTTCTTCCGCATCCTTCCGATTATCCTTTCGATTTCATCTACCGATTCTTCTTCCTTTCATTCTACCATTATCGTAATCTACCGTTTTCTTTTTATACTCTCGATCCTTGTACTACCGTTCACTTCTTCCTATACATTCAATTCCTTTCCTTTCTTTCTACTCTCGTTTTATTATTTCTAAGTTTACTTTAAATTAGAATCAGTTTGTGTGCCTGAGGTCAACCGTTAAGGTAAGGCTTTTGCCTTTGAATTGTACCGTTACGAAGTTGCTCATAATTTCTATTCTTTCTCATAGTACTTATCGACTTTGCGTGAATCATGGTCCACGGTTAAAGTTGCAGTAAGCCGCCGTGTGGCTGCATGATTTCGGTCATGAATATTACATTTATTGTTTCTTGGTTGCATCGTGTGGTGCCGTTTTGTGTGAATCATGGTCCACGACTTCCGTGTGGCTGCATGATTTCAGTAACTTATTATTTTCGTATCTGAGCGACCTCGTAACTGCCAAATAATTACTTTTCTTGTATTTATGATTTTTCTAATTATTTGTGAATCTCTATTATCCTGCTTCTGTATTTTCTATCGTATTTTGAGCCCTATTGGCTTCATATTTGATTCCATACTCTTTTTGTAATAGTAGTGTGCTTTATATTTTATTTCCGTTATTGCTTATTATATTTTTATTTATTTTTGTGCCTATTGTATCGTATATCGAGTTCCTTGGAGTACAAGCGAGCGTAGAATCACCCTTAGATATTACCGCATTTTTCTTTATTACTATTGACAATTTTATACTATTTCTGCCTGTTATTTATTTTTCCGTATTTTGTTAGATCAAGTTCTGTGAATTATTCTTTTGTATTGCGGTGTATTTTCGTATATTTCTCTATTTTGTAAACTCTCCGAAATTCTCTCACATAATTTTGTATTTTGTATCCTCTCAAAAGTTATATTTAGGAATTCATTATTTAATTCCTCACGTACGTAATAATTCTGAATTGTCGAATCTACCGTTTCTGAATAATTCTACCGAAGGCTATCTAGTCGATCGTTTGCCGACTTGGTAAATTGCTACTGAATGTCAATCTCTCATACCGGATATAATTTATGGTAAATTTGTCGTATCATCTACCGAACTATCGATACGTTGTTTTATACCGATCGCAGTAAAGTTCTCTCGTTCTAATTGCCAGAATAATAATTTTCGTAGCGTCATTTGCAACTTGGGTAAGATCACGTCGCCCAGTGACGTGTAGTTTTAAGTCAAATCTTGCATTATATCGCATCTCTCGACCTACGTCTATTTTTCTCTGTTGACTACCGTCTCTCGTGTTAAAGCTACCGTTTACTGCTATTCTACCGATATTTTTGTGAACAACGATTATTTATTTTATTAACTACCGCTATCGATACCACCTTATTTGCCTGTCTCACTTATGTAACCTTCTCGACAATATATGATCGATTGACTTATTCATTTTTCTTTTAACTGGAGGTTATTCTTTATTTTGTTATTTTCTTTAATTCTGGAATTACTGCTAGCTGCCTTGAACTCCGCCACTCTACCGGGATGTACGCGATCGTACCTGTGCCTAGCCAGCCATGCAACGGGTTCTCTATTTATCTCTTTTGTACGGTTTTGTGTTAATTTTATTGATTTACATTTTTGTTGAAAAATCGACGCTATCGCGTCTGGCGCCCGAAGTACTTATTTTGTTATAGTTTGATATTGCGGATAAGTAGAGAATCGCGCCAAAGTGTCAACGGTAAGTCCTCATCCGAACGTAACAGAATTCAGCGTTACAAATTAATGGGCGACGAGGGGCCCGAAAAGGCTTAGCGTTACAATGTATATATATATGTATTGTGACGTGGATTTTTCTGCACCTCGGTCACTCGGAGAAAATGACCGAGAACTTACCGCGTGCACAATAATTTGGCGTCCACGATGTACCCTGGATCTAAAACAATATCGCAAAGTTTTTGTTGGGCGCCTGGCGTGATTAACACGCCTCGAAATCATTAATACGCTATTCCTCGGGCATATGCTCGATAGCTCAGTACCGCGGAGAGGGAAGGGGTAATTTTTGGAGAGAGAGAGAGACACTTGAAATACACACGCTATTTAACAGAAGTAAAATAATATCTTATATTTCATAATAGCGGTGATACAAAACAAAAAAAAAATATAATTCAAAAATCGCTCATCGCGATTCTAAAACTAAACAGAAAATTACACCTAACCTACTCTATTTCTTACTCTAATGAGCTCGCGGCTCCCTAACTAAAACGTCACTCGACGATCACAAAATCCTCATACGCAATTCTCAATTCGCAAATTCGCCATTTGTTCTCCATGGCGATGATTGCTCGAAACGAAACTAAAACTAATTATTCAACGGTGCGCCGTCAGGTCTCGCAAACTAAAACACCATGCTCAAACTTCTCGTCTCAACTGCTGCGCAACGCAACGGCAATTTCGACTATACATCGCCTAACCTCGACTAAACACTATCTTAACTAAACGTAAACTTAACTAGGTGCAAGCACCACTATATTTAACTTCAACTATACACAAGCTCAAAGTAACTCAACTCAACCTACATTATCTTAACTAACGGGTACGGAACTCAATGCAGGCGCAACTAAACGTAACCTAAACTATACGCAATCGCAACGCATCCGAACTTAATTCTTTTCAAAATTCCCCAAAATGTTACTCGCTAATCCGAGCACTCTAATTCGGTGCTTCCCGACCTACTCGAGAGGTGACACAAAAAGAAAACGATAACGCGGCTCGACCCGATACAGCGAAATTCGGCTATACTTGATTTCACTAACGAGAAAGATTCAACTAAAACCCGTGACTCTACTCAACTTTCTCAGAAACTCAAAATTTACTTTACTCTAACCCGCGTACTCAGGCTACGGTCATCAAGCAAGAGAATCGGCAAAAGAATTTCGAGTACTTTTCTACAACGCAAATCCAAAACGGCTATCCGTTACTCGGCAAGCCTTTTCACAATCATGCTCGAAATTCAATCGCGGGGATAGAAGCAGCGCTTACCTTCTACATCCTTGCAACCCCCTTTCCATTCCCTTCGCGATTTTTGGGCGACTCCATTGCTTCGCGAAACTCCCCCAAAACGCGACTACTAATCACGACCGCCAGAACTAGAGTGATTTCAAAAACCTATGATCTGCCGCAACACGGATCTCGATACGCTATCCCATACGTGACGTCATACCCCCAAGAATACGCAATAATCGATCCGTCATCGATTTCGTCGATCGCGCAACTCGACGCGCACCTTCGATCGCATCGCTGCGCAGAACTTAAAGCTAGCTCGCAATCTCGTCCTCCGCGCAGCTCCATGACGTCTTGGCGGTGAGCGTGGTGCTCCCTCGTCGCTAGTCGGTCCGTCGCGAGTCCGCTGGTCAATTGTTGGCGGGGCGAAGGGGAAGAGGCTGCGGCGCGCCGGCCGCCAGCGGGAATCGCGTCCACCTTGGATTCCCGCGATGCGGGGATCTGCGTCGGCTCCCCCTCCGCAGCCTCGACATCCTTCCTTCGCAATTGTTGCTAGTCCGCCATTTCGCAATTTCCTCGAATTCGGTGTCGACTTCTTGCCTGATGCCGTGATAGCTCGAAAAATAAAAAAAACAAAAAAACTGAAATATCTTACGCTGGTCGCTAAAGTGTCCCCTCTCGTAGTATCGGATGCGTGACTCTAGTCCTGGCGCTCTTTTCCAAAGACTTCGCGACTCAATTTCGGAAATTCCTAAATTTTTGGTTCCGCCCAGGGTTCAAGGAGCCCCTTGTAACGGGCATCAAAAATGCCACGTTACAGTATATATTTATATATATATGCATAAATATATATATGTGTATTATAATTTTTAATTCACTTTTGAAAAGAGGAAAATTGATAAAAAAAAATTTTTTTCACATTCGTTCAATTTTTTAAAATTATGTATAATCATTAGGAAAATCCTAAATATCTCTAATTATCCGCTTATTTTTTATTCTATTTCATTTTTCATAATTTTTTTTATTTATCGTCATTTTTTATTTTATTACATAATTTACCTTAATTACCTTCATTCATATCCTATTATATGGATGTATGATATAAAGACATGTAAATAAATATATATCTATACATATATATACATATATATATATATATATACATATATATGTATATGTATATATATATATATATATATATATATATGCATGAATATATATATGTATATTATAATTTTCAATTGACTTTTGAAAGGAAGGAAATTGAAAAAAAAAAATTTTTCTTACATTATTTCAATTTTTTAAAGGTATGCATAATTATTAGAAAAATCCTAAGTATTTCTAATTATTCGCTAATTTCTTACTCTATTTCATTTTTCCATAATTTCTTTCATTCATAATCATTTTGAATTTTATTACATCATTCACCTTAATTACCTTTATTTATATTACATTATATGGATGTATATTAGAAATGTATTCAAAAAAATATATGTATACATGTATATATACATATATATATATATATACCTTTATAAATATATATATATATGTATATATGGATATATATATGTATATTATAATTTTCAATTCACTTTTGAAAAGAGGGAAATTGAAAAAAAAAAAATTTTCTCCACATTATTTCAATTTTTTAAAATAATGTATAATTATTAGGAAAATCCTGAATATTTTTGATTATTCGCTTATTTTTTATTTTATTTCATTTTTTTATAATTTTTCCATTCACAATCATTCTTTATTTAATACATTATTCACTTCAATTACCTTAATTTATATTCCATTATATTAATGTACAATATAAATATATATAAATATATATATACATATATATGTATATGTTTATATATACAGGGTGTCCCTAAATTGCCTCCCACGGACTAGCCAGCATAATACCTCGTTAAAATCCAACCGAGAATTTCTTTTCCGGAAGATCGTCCGACGCATAGTTTTTGAATTATAAGCGATAGCGCTAGGCCAATCAGAGTGCACCATTTCATCTAGATTTGCCGCCACGGAAATTGCTGTTTTGTTCGTCTGGGTAAATTATTATTATTTGTTTACGAATTAAATATCGGCACCTCCCCTCTTTCGCTGCTGTACCCCTTATGCTTGAGGATGCGCTTCTGTTTACACACACAAGTGTGCGCCCATGGATGTGCGGCCGGCAGCGTATGCCGCGGCAACAATACCGAGGTCAGCGCTCGAGAAGGGGTACAACAGGGAGAGAGGGGAGGTGCCGATATTTAATTCGTAAACGAATAATAATACTTCACCCAGACGAACAAAACAGCAATATCCGTGGCGGCAAATCTAGATGAAATGGTGCACTCTGATTGGCCTAGCGCTATCGCTTATAATTCAAAAACTACGCGTCGGACGAGCTTCCGGAAAAAAAATTCTCGGTTGGATTTTAACGAGGTATCATGCTGGCTAGTCCGTGGGAGGCAATTTAGGGACACCCTGTATATATATGCATAAATATATATATGTATATGATAATTTTTAATTTACTTTTCAAAAGAGGAAAATTGGAAAAAAAAAATTTTTCTCACATTATTTCAATTTTTCAAAATTATGCATAATTATTAGAAAAATCCTAGGTATTTCTAATCATCCGCTCGTTTTTTACTCTATTTCATTTTTTCATGATTTCTTTCATTCATAATCACTTTTTATTTCATTACATGATTTACCTCAATTACCTTCATTTATATTACATCATATGGATGTATAATATGAATACATGTAAATATATATATATATATATATATATATATGTATATATAAATATATAAATGTATATTACAATTTTCAATTTACTTTCAAAAAGGGGGAAATTGAAAAAAAAAATATTCCTTTACATTATTTCGATTTTTTAAAATTATGTATAATTATTAGGAAAATCCTAAATATTTCTGATTATCCGCTTATTTTTTATTCTATTTCATTTTCAAATAATTTCTCTGATTCATAATCATTTTTCATTTTATTTCATCATTCACCACAATTACCTTCATTTATATTACATTATATGGATGTATATTATAAATGTATGTAAACGAATATATGTATATATGTATACATATATATGTATATATATATATATATATATATATATATATATATATATATATGTATATGTATATATATATATGTATATGTCTATATATATATATATATATATGTATACATATTTATATATCTACCTACAGATATAGATATATATGTATATACGGATATATATATGTATATTATGATTTTCAATTTACTTTTAAAAAGAGGGAAATTGGAAAAAAAAAAATTTTTTCACGTTATTTCAATTTCTTAAAATAATGTATAATTGTCAGGAAAATCCTAAATATTTCTAATTATCCGCTTATTTTTTATTCTTTTTGTTGAGAATAGAACGACACTCTATCTTCCAGCCAAATCGATGACGTGCTGACATCTATTGAAACCTATATACATTGCACGCCTCACGTGCTAGATACCTTTGTATTTTTGAATATCTCTTTACACTTGTCGTGACCGCTGACGCGTAAACACATAACATATATACCTTGTACTGTTTCACACTTCAATTACCTATAAATTAAACTATTCCGATTGTTTTTCTTTTGTGCTTTTCACTTACGCATAACCCGGAAACCAACAGGTTATGGGCCCAGTATTGTTTATAAAATAAAACATAAGTGAAAAAGGGTTTAGCTCAGTGTAAAAATAAAAGGAGAACAATCTGCGATCGTGACTGTGCGATCACGTGTTCGATCCGCTAAGCGCGTTTCGAAGAAATCGGAAATTTCGCGAAAAACAGCCATGAGTGCCGGTAATATAGTGCGTATCGAACCACTGCATAGAGATAATTATGATACGTGGAGAATTCAGGCAGAAGCTATCCTAATTAAAAATGAAACGTGGAAATATGTGAGCGGTGAAAAGGCCCGACCCGATGTGAAACCGGGAGATGTATCAGCGAGTACAGCTGCGGCAGAGTGGGACGATATGGACAGAAAAGCGCGTTCGGACATTATACTCGCGATTAGCCCCACAGAATTACAACAAATAAAAGGTTGCAAAACGTCACGTGAAGTTTGGACAAAATTAGAATCAGTGTACCAGTCAAGCGGGCCTGCCAAAAAGGCAGCGCTGCTTAAGCAGCTGACCTTACACAAAATGGCCGAAAGTGACGATGTACGTGATCATGTGCGAAAATTTTTCGACATTGTAGGTAAATTGCAGGAAATGGATGTAGTAATCAATAAAGATCAACTGACGATTATGTTACTGTATAGTTTACCGGAAGCTTTTGAGAATTTTCGCTGTGCGATCGAAACGAGAGACGTTTTGCCCGAACCAGAAATATTGAAGGTGAAGATTCTAGAAGAATGCGACGCGAGAAAGGGAAGAACGCCGGAAGCTGTACCAAACGCCATGTTGGCGAACAAAAGCGGTCGTTTTAAGAAAAAATGGCAAGGGAAACCACATGCGAACAAGGGGAAGGAGGACACATCCGAAGGTACGTCGTCGTTTAAATTTAGATGTCATAGATGCGGAAAAGTTAGACATAAAGCAGCAGATTGCGGAAGGAGGAAGGACACGCAGCCCATGAGCGCCAACGCTGAAATGAGCTACATTGCAATTCCAACGCAGGAAGCCGCACTGAAGGTTGACCCAATTAAACCACAGGGTACTTGGTGCCTCGACAGTGGGTGCACCTCACACTTGTGTGGGGATGTTGACAAATTCATCGATATGAGTAAGTCTGAACACAAATCACTGAATCTTGCAAGTAACTCATGTACAGAAATCAAAGGGGAGGGAACTGTAAAAGTTGTAGCTGATAATGGAATTAATAAGACTGTGCTCAACTTGGAAACGACCCTATATGTCCCTGATCTGAGGACAAATTTGATCTCTGTTGGGAAAATTACTAACAAACATCACGAAGTCACTTTCAGGAAACACGACGCCCTAGTGCGAGATCAGGATGGAAATATTACGATGATCGCAGAACGAGTGAATGGCCTGTACTATCTGCGAGAAGAGTCCCAGAACGCATGGAGCGCCGATGGTACTGATTGTGAGGAAAAGTCGATGCTGGAAAAGTGGCATACAAGACTAGGACATTTGAACGAGAAGGACCTGGTCGAGGCGGTCAGTAAAGGAAACATCCTGGGAATAGAAATGAGGAAGGATGAGAAGCTACCTCCTTGCAAAATCTGCATGCAGGGTAAATTTACTCGTGCTCCTTTTCCGAAAGAATCCTCAAGAGAAACAGAATTGCTCGAATTGGTGCATTCTGATGTAAGTGGACCGATGCGTAAACAATCACATGGAGGCGCATGGTACTATGTAACGTTCATTGAGGACAGCACCAGGTGGTGCGAAGTATATTTTTTGAAAAAGAAGAGCGATGTTTTCGAAGTTTTTAAAAATTATAAAGCCACAGTTGAAAAACAGTCGGGCAGAATGATAAAATGCTTACAGTCAGACATTGGAAGGGAATACTGTAATACTGACTTTGACGAATATTTACAGAAAAACGGGATTGAAAGGAGGCTCACTGTGCCCTACACACCTGAGCAGAATGGGGTGGCGGAACGGAAAAATCGTACACTCAACGATATGGCACGCTGCATGCTCATCGAGTCTCAGCTGACTGGATCTTTCTGGGCGGAAGCAGTAGCCACCGCGAACTACCTTCGCAATAGATGTCCCTCGAGTATACTGAAAGGTGCAACGCCTTTTGAAAAATGGACTGGGAGAAAGCCAAACCTCTCGTATCTGAAGACGTTTGGATGCAGAGCCTTTATGCTTGATAAAACTCCTGGCAAGGGTAAGTTTGACCCTCGTGGAAAGGAATGTATCTTCATAGGATATTCGAAAGAATGTAAGGCTTACAGAGTTTGGATGTTGAATGAAAGGAAGATTATATCAACTCGAGACGTGAAATTTCTGGAATTGTCCAGTTTGTCAATGAAAAACATGAAAGCTGCTGCACGAAAAATACCTCTAGAACAAGATACAAGTAGGCCCTCAGAAGGAGGTACATATGAAAGAGGGGTTATAAAGTTTGAACTGACACCTGCAAGCACAACTTCAACTGAAAACCGACCAACATCGGAGAAAAGTGATTACGAGGAAGCTGAAGCAATTGTCGATGACAGTACTGACTCTTCAGAAAATAATAGTTCATCTGGAGACAGTGTATTCGAAGAAAGTATCGACGCACTGGGAGACCAGTCCAACCTACAAGACAACCTGACAAGAGAGGACCGATTTTTCGAGGAACCACAGCCGGAAGAACTTAGAAGAGGACCTGGTAGGCCAAAACTAGTGAGCACTGGCTCTAGGGGAAGAAGAAAGAAGATATATAACATGATTCCGACGCAGACACAAACCGAAAAGGATCAAGCAGACGACCCACAAGCAAGCCTGGCCGAAGTATCTATCAAAGACGCTTTAGCTAGTAATGAGGCACACGAGTGGAGAAATGCCATAGTTGATGAATTCGTGGCATTACTGGAAAACAACACTTGGAAGCTGGTGGACCGACCGCAGGATCGAAGCACCATTGGATGCAGACTGGTACTCTGCAATAAGTATGGAACCGATGGATTGCCGGTGAGAAGGAAAGCTCGATTGGTAGCTAAGGGCTACAATCAACGCCCTGGAATAGACTTCAGAGAAACCTTCGCACCCGTGGCACGAATGTCGTCTGTACGAATACTTGTAGCAACAGCCATGATGAAAGGAATGAAAATTCATCATCTCGACGTCGCTACTGCCTTCTTGAACGCAAAATTGGAAGAAACCGTTTTCATGGAAATACCGAAATTATTTGTTGAATCACTGCCTGAAATAGCTGCAAGAATGGAGAAAAAGGAGGGAAAAAGGTACGACATAGATGCCATGACAAAGATGATCAAGGGAATCAGTCGTGGAGAAAAGGTCTGCAAGCTAGAGAAAGCCCTGTACGGACTAAAGCAAGCAGGTCATCAGTGGAATAAAGAACTTAACACAGTTTTGAATAAACTTGGAATGCAGTCTTTACAGGCTGACAACTGCGTATACTTTGCAAAGCGAGGAACGGACTGTATGATCATGCTGGTTTATGTTGACGACATATTGATGGCATCGAAGGACTTGAACTGGATGCAGGACATCAAGCAAGGACTTAAGAAGAGATTCGAGATCAAGGATCTTGGAGAAGTAAGACAATGTCTAGGCTTGCAATTCACTGATCAGAGTGGGAGGATAAAAATTTCTCAACGAGCATATTGCGAAGAGATTTTGGAAAGGTTTAAGATGAAGGACTGCAAGTCAGTCGGATCGCCGATGGAACCTAACACCAAATTAGAGAAGATCGAAGAATGCCCAAAAGAGAAGCTAGACTTGTACCCGTATAGAGAGCTGATCGGCTGCCTGATGTACTTGGCCGTGAGCACGAGACCGGACATAGCTTTTACTGTAAACTGGCTTAGCCAGTTCAATACGGGGTACTCAGCAGAACACTGGAAAGCAGCAAAAAGGGTGCTTCGATACCTTAGAGGAACTACTGACCTTGGAATTGTCTTCGGAAAAGATCAGAGAACACTCGAGGGGTACGTCGATGCTGATTGGGGGTCGTGTCCGATTGATCGACGATCATACACGGGCATAATTTTTGTACTGGGGAATGGACCGATCACCTGGGAGGCGAGAAAGCAGCGAACTGTTGCTTTATCATCTACTGAGGCAGAGTATATGGGGCTCACTGAAGCAGCAAAGGAAGCCTCGTACCTTAGAGGATTTTTGAGAGAACTGGATGAAGTTCAAAAATCACCAACCGTTATTTTCAACGATAATCAGGGAGCTAAAAATTTAGCTGCTAATCCTGTATTTCATTCCAGAAGTAAACATATAGAAATTCGACAACACTATGTCCGAAGAGCAGTCAGGGACCAAGTTATTGAATTGAAGTACCTGCCGACGGAGGAGATGACTGCCGACATCATGACAAAGGGACTGAACGGGGTGAAACATCGAAGATGTCGTGAGCTTATGAACATGGGGTAAAGCAAATCGTTCAGAAAGCTGGTCGATCGATTGAGGGGAAGTGTTGAGAATAGAACGACACTCTATCTTCCGGCCAAATCGATGACGTGCTGACATCTATTGAAACCTATATACATTGCACGCCTCACGTGCTAGATACCTTTGTCTTTTTGAATATCTCTTTACACTTGTCGTGACCGCTGACGCGTAAACACATAACATATATACCTTGTACTGTTTCACACTTCAATTACCTATAAATTAAACTATTCCGATTGTTTTTTTTTTGTGCTTTTCACTTACGCATAACCCGGAAACCAACACTTTTTCTTTTTTCTATAATTTCTCTCATATACAGGGTGTCCCTAAATTGCCTCCCACGGACTAGCCAGCATGATACCTTGTTAAAATCAAACCGAGAATTTCTTTTCCGGAAGCTCGTCCGACGCATAGTTTTTGAATTATGAGCGATAGCGCTAGGCCAATCAGAGTGCACCATTTCATCTAGATTTGCCGCCACGGAAATTGCTGTTTTGTTCGTCTAGGTGAATTATTATTATTTGTTTACGAATTAAATATCGGCACCTCCCCTCTCTCGCTGCTGTACCCCTTTTCGGGCACCGACCTCGGTATTGTTGCCGCGGCACACGCTGCCGGCTGCACATCCATGGGCGCACACTTGTGTGTGTAAACAGAAGCGCATCCTCAAGAATAAGGGATACAGCAGCGAGAGAGGGGAGGTGCCGATATTTGATTCGTAAACGAATAATAATAATTCACCCAGACGAACAAAACAGCAATTTCCGTGGCGGCAAATCTAGATGAAATGGTGCACTCTGATTGGCCTAGCGCCATCGCTCATAATTCAAAAACTATGCGTCGGACGAGCTTCCGGAAAAGGAATTCTCGGTTGGATTTTAACGAGGGATCATGCTGGCTAGTCCGTGGGAGGCAATTTAGGGACACCCTGTATAATCATTTTTTATTTTATCACATTATTTACCTGATTACCTTCATTTATATTCCATTATATGGATGTACATTATCAATGTGTGTAAAAAAATATATGTATATATATATATATATATATATATATATATATATATGCATTAATATATATATGTATATTATTATTTCTAATTTACTTTCAAGAAGAGGGAAAATGAAAAAAAAAATCTTTCTCACATTATTTCAATTTTTTAAAATTATGCATAATTATTGGGAAAATCCCAAATATTTCTCATCATCCGCTTATTTTTCATTCTATTTCATTTTTTCATAATTTCTTTCATTAACAATTATTTTTAATTTTATTACATCATTCACCTTAATTACCTTCGTTTATATTACATTATATGGATGTATATTACAAATGTATGTAAAAAAATATATGTATATATGTATATATGAATATATATATGTATATTATAATTTTCGATTCACTTTTGAAAAAAGGGAAATTGAAAATAATAAAAATTTTTCCACAATATTTCAATTTTTTATAATTTTTTCCATTCCCAATCATTTTTTATTTTATTACATTATTTACTTCAATTACCTTCATTTATATTCTATTATATTGATGTATAATATAAATATATATGAATATATATATACATATATATGTATATGTATATATATATATATATATATCTATACATATATATATATACACATATATATATATATATATTTTTATATGTATATATATACATACCGGGACAATCTCTTGAAACTATACATATAACGCGCATGCGCCAAATAATTTAATCTCGTTGGTCGGGGAGATCGCGCCGCGGTGATGTTTTCATCTGCTGAGCAAGGCGCCAACGTACACAAAATGAAACAAAAGCTGTAATTCTCTCGCGCGTAAAGCCGTGGATTGAGGTTATGCTGCTGTTTATTTTTACGTAGCGTGAATTGTCTAAGAAGAATAGTATCGTTCAGCAATACCGTGGTTGATTTCGGAAGATATTCAACCGACGCAATAAAGAATTTAACGGAAAAGCAAATATCAAATGATACAGAAATTGGGTGTTATTTATTGAAAGAAGAAATCTGAAATTCAAAGTGAAATGTCATTAACAAGTGGGAGTCTGGACAAACAGAAGTAGGTAAGTAAAAACAATGTTTATTGTGAACAGATTCTTTATTTACATAAAATTGAAAATAAATGAATGGTTGAGACCCAGTAGATATTTCCAGAGTAGATTCGTTACGGTGCAGTGCTCGAGAAGTCAGTAATTAGTGCCGATGAACATGAAATAAATAAAAGAAATGAGTAACAAGGAATAAAGAAATTATTCATCTTAAACACGAAGCTTAGGAGGACAAAGAGTAGCAATTAACAGAAAACGTACCCGACGCAATACTCACAAAAACCCTCGCCGACATCATTGATTAGTTGACAAAGTTTTTGCAGCTCCATTGTACAATAATCAATGTTCCGTTAACAAAGAGGGTTCACCAGATATCCAAGAATAAAAAGAGAAAACGAACAACAGTTAATATTACAGTGTAAATCATGCTATTAATGAAAAATTAGGAAACAAAACAATAACTTACAAGACAATCGTCCGATAACACTGGGAGACCAATCTCCACTCTTCTGATCACCCCTCGTCTGGCCATTGGTTGCCTTTCAAAAAGTGCTGCCTTTTTTTTTGCCTTCAAAAATACCAAAAGATCCTGTTTGATAATAATAGCTTCTAATATTTTCAGGTACGAAATAATTCATTGTCAAAGCGGGACTAAATTTGTCAGGCATGGAAGCATGTAAGTAAATTTCCAATTACGTGATCTTTGACAATGACAATATTTTAACATGGATTCAATGATAAAATTCGTTTTTTTTTCAGCAGGCTCGAAGTTTAAACTTTAATTAACACGAGGACAATTATGCCTTACCTGATGGTCAAAACGTTTAGGTGGCAAGGATCCTGGTTTCTCGAGCGGTGCAATCATTAGCACCATCGAACCTGGTTGTTTCGTCAGACATCAGGTGCCAGAGTGAATTTTATCAGGCCATCGCCACCTTCTTAACATCAGTTGAGGCAAAATTGAAGAGCGGGATATACTACAGATCATAATGGCTGAATATTCCATCATTTTACTTTGATCGAGCCAATAGCGATAAGTTTGTTACTTAACCGTTGCTGCCAATTCATTCTACCGAGGAATCATTCTGTGCACCATTGTAATTTAAGCATTATTATTGACCAGCATTGTTTTTCAAACTTTATACCATTTGATTTGATATCTTATTTTGAAGCTTACTTTTACTCTCTTTGGCATTGAATTCAGATGAATAGTTTTTCAAGTCCTCAATTAGATTGTAGGGTTGAATTTTGCTAGGCAAACTGAATCAATCTAAATCTAGAACTGTTAAATAAGTTCAGTTAAAAATGTCTTTAAATTTAATCTTAGTTGACGGTGTCATCTGGCTAGCTAGTTGCACGATAACTTGAAACCAAATTCAATTTTACACTCTTTATAGGGTCCTACGCTAAGACTGAAAGCTTGTGAATTTCCATGTACCGCAATTATTTCTGCATTTCATGTTAGCATTATCTGGAGCAAAAAAAATCCCATTTTGAGATTGAAAATGGAACCTGAAACACAGAGTTATTCAATAGCTCGAATTGAAAACCAAGAATTTTATAATGGTTTCTGCAACAAAGGGACTCTTTCCAAATATCCTTGTTAGAAGGTGATGTTCGGAGGACTATGAACAAGATATTGTATCGGATTAAATTATTTGGAAAAAAATCTTCGTAAACTTTGTTAAAAATTAGATATTCATTTATTTTGATGGAACAAGGGACACAATCTTTACATTACTTTAAAATTGACATTACTCTAAAACATGATTGTCCTTGAAGCTAATTGTGACATTGAGGCGCATTTCGAGAAACTTGATTTTCAACTTGTGTCACAGGATGTGATTTACATTCCTGAGTTCTACGCTTTCGATTAGATTTTCTTTGTTTCGAACCGCACTAACATGAAATACAGAAATCATTTTAATAAATCTAATGTTACTTGAATTTTCAATTTGAGTATTAGGTTCCCTTCATTTATTTAATCGAACATCATTGAAAATTTGCGAAATAAATTCTGATAATCATTCGGAAATTTTAAATAGTAGTAGCAATAATTTGTTAATCAGAAAAAATACATTGACTATCGACTATTCGTAAATTTTGTTGAACTATTTTCAAGAAAAAAAAGATTCACAGTTCCGTTACAGATAGTGAGATATTTAAATTTCTTGAACGCTCGGTTTAATGTCTCATTTTCGAAAATGATAAAATTCAATATTACCGCCTGAAATCACAAAAGAGTGAGAAAGTTGCTTGGTTGCTTGAGAGTGGCGATGATCTTTGTACGTCTGACAAATTGAATGGGCAGATAACAGTGAATATCAGAGATGTAATTATTTTAGCCGTATCACCTGTTGATAGATAAAAATTCCATTGTTATTTCTAATGTACGAAATAATAAAAATGATCAAATAAAGTGTTCGCACCTACCTGCTGCCTTTCTTCCAAGCACCCAACATTTAAACAGATTTCTCATTTTAGTCGAATAAAGCCAATTTTCAAAGAGCATTAGCATCAACTTTCCGAGTCACTACCTCGACTGTTTAAGATTCTAACCTCAAAAATTCGTATGAACTACAACGCCGCCAGAAACAGAGTTTGACAGCTGAAACTCGGAGTGGTCAACCTGCCCGAGCAGCCGATAAAACTCGCGCATGCGCATTATATGTATAGTTTCAAGAGATTGTCCCGGTATAAATAAACATATGTATTTCATGATTCTCAATTTACTTTTAAAAAATGGGAAATTAAAAAAAAAATTTTTCTTTCATTATTTCAATTTTTCAAAATTATGTATAATCATTAGGAGAATCCTGAATATTTTTAATCATTCGCGTATTTCTCATTTTATTTTATTTTTTCATAATTTTTTCTATTCACAATCATTTTTTATTTTATTACATAATTCATCTTCATTATCTTTATTCATATCCTATTACATGGATGTATGATATAAAGACATGTGAATAAATATATATATATACATATATACATATATATATATATATATATATATATATATATATATATATGCATTAATATATATATGTATATTATTATTTCTAATTTACTTTCAAGAAGAGGGAAAATGAAAAAAAAAATCTTTCTCACATTATTTCAATTTTTTAAAATTATGCATAATTATTGGGAAAATCCCAAATATTTCTCATCATCCGCTTATTTTTCATTCTATTTCATTTTTTTATAATTTCTTTCATTAACAATTATTTTTAATTTTATTACGTCATTCACCTTAATTACCTTCGTTTATATTACATTATATGGATGTATATTAGAAATGTATGTAAAAAAATATATGTATATATGTATATATGAATATATATATGTATATTATAATTTTCGATTCACTTTTGGAAAAAGGGAAATTGAAAATAAAAAAAAATTTTTCCACAATATTTCAATTTTTTATAATTTTTTCCATTGCCAATCATTTTTTATTTTATTACATTATTTACTTCAATCACCTTCATTTATATTCTATTATATTAATGTATATTATAAATATATATGAATACATATATACATATATATGTATATGTATATATATATATATATATATAAATATTTATATATATATATATATACATATATATATGTATATATATATATATATATGCATAAATATATATATGTATATTATAATTTTCCATTGACTTTTTAAAAGAGAGAAGTTGGAAGAAAAAAAAATTTTTCTCACATTATTACAATTTTTTAAAATTATGCATAATTATTATAAAAATCTTAAATATTTCTAATTATCTGCTCATTTTTCATTCTATTTCATTTTTTCATAATTTCATTCATTCATCATCATTTTTAATTTTATTGCATCATTCACCTTAATTACCTCCATTTATATTACATTATATGGATGTATATTATATATGTATGTAAAAAAATATATGTATATATGTATATATATATATATATATATATATATATATATATATTTATATATATATTTATAAATATATATATGTATATGTATATATGAATATATACATGTATATTATAATTTTTAATTTACTTCCAAAAGGAGGAAAATTGAAAAAAAAAAATTCTTTCCTCAATATTTCAATTTTTTGAAATTATGTATAATCATCAGAAAAATCCTGATAATTTTTAATTTTCCGCTGATTTTCTATTTTATTTTATTTTTTTATAATTTTTTCCATTCACAATCATTTTTATTTTATTACATTATACACCTCAATTACCTTCATTTATATTTCATTATAATAATGTATAATATGAATATATATGAATGTATATGTACATGTATATATATATACATATATACATATATATATTTATATATACATATGTATGTATATATGAATATATATATGTATGTTATAATTTTCAATTCAGTTCTAAAAAGAGGGAAATCGAAAAAAAAAAAATTTTTCCACAACATTTCAATTTTTGAAAATTATGTATAATTATTAGAAGAATTCTGAATATTTTCAATGATTCGCTTATTTTTTATTTTATTACATGATTCATCTCAATTACCTTCATTCATATTCTATTATAATAATGTATAATATAAATATATATAAATATATATATACATATATATGTATATACGTATATGTATATATATATATGTATATACACATATATATATATAAATATATTGAATAAATATATATATATATATATATATATATATATATATATATATACACATAAGTATATTATAATTTTCAATTCACTTCCAAAAAATGGGAAATTGAAGAAAAAAAAATTCATTTCACGTTATTTCAAATTTTCAAAATTATGTATAATTTTCAGAAAAAACCTGAATATTTTTAATTATTCGCTTATTTTTCATTTCATTACATTATTTACCTCAATTACCTCCATTTATATTTTATTATATTAATGTATAATATAAATATATATAAACATACGTATACCTATATATCTATATATATATATATATATATATATATACACATATGTATGTATATATGAATATATATATGTATATTATAATGTTCAATTTACTTTTAAAAAGAGGGAAATCAGGAAAAAAAATTTTTTCTACAATATTTCAATTTTTGAAAATTATGTATAATTATTAGAAAAATTCTGAATATTTTTAATTATTCGCTTATTTTTTATTTTATTTCATTTTTTTATAATTTTTTCCATTCATAATCATTTTTCATTCAATTACATTATTCACCTTAATTACCTTTATTTATATTTTATTATATTAATGTATATTATAAATATATATATATATATATACATATATATATGAATATATATATATATATATATATATATATATATATATATATATATATATATATATTTATATTTATATATATATATATATATATATATGTATATATGAATATGTATATGTATATTATAATTTCCAATTCACTTTTAGAAAGAGGAAAATTGAAGAAAAAAAATCTTTTCCACAATATTTCAATTTTCTAAAATTATGTATAATTATTAGAAAAATCCTGAATATTTTTAGTTATTCGCTTATTTTTTATTTTATTTCATTTTGTTATAATTCTTCCCTTTCACAATCATTTTTTATTTTATTACATTATTTACTTCAATTACCTTCATTTATATTCTATTATATTAATGTATAATATGAATATATATAAATATATATATAAATATATATGTATATGTATATATATATATATATATATGCATGAATATATATATGTTTATTATAATTTTCAATTTACTTTCAAAAATTGGGAAATTAAAAAAAAAAAATTTTTCTCACGTTATTTCAATTTTTCATAATTATGTATAATTATTAGAAAAATCCTGAATATTTTCAATTATTCGCTCATTTTGTATTTTATTCCATTTTTTTATAATTTTTTCCATTCACAATCATTTTTTATTTTATTACATTATTTACCTCAATTATCTTCATTTATATTTCATTATATTAATGTATATTATAAATATATATGAATATATATGTACATATATATATATATATACATATATACATATATATATTTATATATACATATGTATGTATATATGAATATATATATGTATATTATAATTTTTAATTTAGTTTCGAAAAGAGGGAAATCGAAAAAAAAAAATTTTTTCCACAATATTTCAATTTTTGAAAATTATGTATAATCATTAGAAAAATTCTGAATATTTCCAATTATTCGCTTATTTTTCATTTTCTTCAATTTTTTTATAATAATTCACATTTACAATTACTTTTTATTTTATTACATTATTCACCTCAATTACCTTCATTGATATTCTATTATATTAATGTATAATATAAATATATATGAATATATGTATACATATATATGTGTATGTATATATATATGTATATATATAATATATATACAGGGTGTCCCTAAATTGAGGGACACGGACCAGCCAGCGTGATACCTGACTGAAATGCAACCGAGAATTTCTTCACCGGAAGGTCGTCCGACGCATAGTTTTTGAATTATAAGCGATAGCGTTAAGCCAATCAGAGTGCACCATTTCATCTGGATTTGCCGCCACGGAAATTGCTGTTTTGTTCGTCTGGGTGAATTATTATTATTCGGTTACAATGTGAATATCGGCACCTCCCCTCTCTCGCTGTTGTACCCCTTCTCGAGCGCTGACCTCGGTATTGTTGCCGCGGCACACGCTGCCGGCCGCGCACCCACGGACGCACACTTGTGTGTGTGAAAATAAGCGAATGCCCAGCTACACAATACTACCAAACACACATCTACGAGTGAAAATAAAAATAAATCTCAAAATAAATCAGCCGATTCATGATTTAATGTTATAAAACACTTCCAATCATCGATGTATGCATAAAACTAGAGATCTTAGACGGTTGATATGCCGTTAGGGTTCATGATTAGTCATTCAATATGCTTTCCGAACATTTTCTGAGTCTTTGCAACATAACTTTTCCACTGGTTTGAAATTAATCATTGACATACGATCCTTCAATAATGCGAGGAAACAACAACTCGCTGAATTGACGTGTCAATAGGTTTGTGGATCAATTACAATTCACCTTAGTTAACACAAAATAACTGAATAAATGAGAATTCACTGAATCACTAAAAATGATAACTGAAATCATGAGAATTATTTGAGATATAACTGAATTAGGAAGAGTTGTGATAAGTCAAGTTACTTTGAATAACTTCAGATTCGTGCCAAAATTTTATGTTCAGAGAGACAAATAATTAAATTCAAATAAAAAAGTAATTTTGAATCAAGAAGAAAAAAATTTCCAAATACCTGAATTCAAATGAAGCAATTTGAATTTAATAAATCTATCCGAATTGAGGGAAAAATAATAATTATTATTTGGACCAAAATATTTTGAATAAGACTATAAATTATCAAAATATCTCTTCTGATATTAAGACTACACGCAGAAATTTACCAAATCGATTAATTTTCACCAATTCAATCGAGCCGTGTCCGATTATTTTGTTGAAATCGATTAATCGATACATCGATTATTCTCAGATAAGTGGCCATCACTAGCATTGATCTCAACAATTTGAACGTTACTTGCCACTCCAGACCCACATTGAATCGACGAGGAAATAACTGGGAATCTGAATGACACCATATTTTTTTGAGTTGAATTAATTGAATTTATTCATGTAATTCGACTTCATTTTTCTGGTCCAAATAATAATTATTATTTTTCCTTAAATTCGGATAGATTCATTAAATTCGAATTGCTTCATTTGAATTCAGGTGTTTGGAAATTTTCTTCTTCTTGATTTAAAATTACTTTTTCATTTGAATTTAATTATTTGTCTCTCTAAACATAAAATTTTGGCACGAATCTAAAGTTATTCAAAGTAACTTGACTTATCACAACTCTTCCTAATTCAGTTATATCTCAGATAATTCTCATGATTTCAGTTATCATTTTTAGTGATTCAGTGAATTCTCAATTATTCAGTTATTTTGTGTTAACTCGGGTGAATTGTAATTGATTAACAAACCTATTGACACGTCAATTCAGCGAGTTGTTGTTTCCTCGCATTATTGAAGAATCGTATGTCAATGATTAATTTCAAACTGGTGGAAAAAATATGTTGCAAAGACACGAAAAATGTTCGGAAAGCATAATTCAGATTGATTGAATGACTAATTATGAACCCTAACGGCATATCAACCGTCTGAAATCTCTAGTTTTATGCATACATCGATGATTGAAAGTGTTTTATAACATTAAATCTTAAATCGGCTGATTCATTTCGACATTTATTTTTATTTTCACTCGTAGATGTGTGTTTGGTAGTATTGTGTAGCTGGGCATTCGCTTATTCTCACACACACAAGTGTGCGTCCGTGGGTGTGCGGCCGGCAGCGTGTGCCGCGGCAACAATACCGTGGTCAGCGCTCGAGAAGGGGTACAACAGCGAGAGAGGGAAGGTGCCGATATTTACATTGTAACCGAATAATAATGATTCACCCAGACGAACAAAACAGCTATTTCCGTGACGGCAAATCCAGATGAAATTGTGCACTCTGATTGGCTTAACGCTATCGCTTTTAATTCAAAAACTATGCGTCGGACGACCTTCCGGTAAAGGAATTCTCGGTTGCATTTCAGTCAGGTATCACGCTGGCTGGTCCGTGTCCCTCAATTTAGGGACACCCTGTATATATATATACATGTATATATGTAAAGAAAATCACGACACGCGTGTACTTCTGTCGTGCTTCTCTCAAGTTTTGAATCTGCCGCGTTACCGACGAAGGCCACCGACCGATGGCGCGGTAGAGCACGGGCTTGGGGAGATGACCAGTAAATTTTGAGAGAAAAAAATTCAAAAAGAAAATATTCAACAAGGTTGAACGAAGGAGATAGCAGTCACTACGAGACCTTTATATAGAATCAAAATATAGGAATTAGAAGCTTTAAATGTTGTTTCTCTTACTTTTACAGGTAAGAACTAAGATTATTAGTGAGTTTTGTACATAGTGTAAATACATAGTGTAAATAAATCTCTTACTTTTACAGAAACGCAATTGAGTTTTAGATTCTAACCTAAACTGGACGCGGAAAGACTTATTACAAAACAACATTTCTGCAAATATTTCAAGAAAATGGAAAAACTAAGATTCGATTTCAAGATGAGGGGGTCGGCAGATGGAATGGCAACAATATTATGCCTAGTCTTAATAGGCACACCCGATGGTCGCACGTTTGACGTGCCAGATGAATATCAACCAACACATCTACACAAAGAGCTGATAACAACACAAACATTCGCTAAGGTAAAAAAGACACTAACAAAGAGACACCAATATAGAAAACTGTGGATTAGCTTAACAGAAGATTTATCTAAAGTATATTTGGATAAAGAAGAAAATTTACAATTTGGAGATTACTATTTAGAGGATGTTACAGAAAAAGTAGTAGTTGAAACTGCACAAAATACTACGGATGAAACAATAAAAAAATTATTGGAAAAAGTGCTCGAAGAGAAACAGCTAATATCAGAAATTCAGAACTTGGGGAAAATAGCAAAAGATTTTATGATCGGAAAATTTGATGGAAAAAGTTCAAATGCCCATCAATGGATACAGGAATTTGAGAAAGAATGCGAACGCTGTATGGTAACAGAAGACAGGAGAATAATTGAAATTTTAAAATTTTTCCTTGAAAAAGCTAGTGCAGATTGGTATAGCTGTATGATTCTGAAATTCACAGTGGAATCAGAATAAAGCAAGTGGAAAAAAAACTTTTGTGAAACTTTTGCAAATAAAGGGTGGTCTCCAATTAGATACGCTATGGCTTTTAAATATCAAGCAGGCTCTTTGCTCGATTATGCTCTGAAAAAAGAAAAATTGTTACTAGAAATAAGAAAATCGATAGATACTGAGACACTAGTAGACCTTATAGCGGTCGGCTTACGAAACCACGTGTCCGACAAAATTGACAGAGAAACTTTGCATGGAACGGAAGATCTCTACAACGTGATAAAAACAAACTGACAAAAAAAAATGAAATTTACTACAAAAAGACAAAAAAAAGAGAAAAAATCGTATTATCAGAAGATTTAAGTAAAAACCTGATAGAAAATGTACACAAAACTTACTGCCATATTGGAAGAACTCAAATGCTGAATAAAATAACACCATTTTATACAGCGAAAAATCTCATTGAGAACATAAAAGAAAACTGTGATACTTGTGAAACTTGCAAAAAAAACAAATCAAGAAAAAAATCTAAATATGGTTTGATGTCACACTTGGGGCCAGCGTCATATCCTTTTGAAATTATATCTATCGACACCATTGGAGGTTTTGTTGGATCTTGTTCAACAAAAAAATACCTACATCTTCTCGTTGACCATTTTACGAGATACGCTTATATTCTAACATCAAGAAATCAAAACTCCAATGACTTTATAAAATTAACCAAGAATGTGACACAAAGTTACAACATCAACATGATATTAACAGATCAATATCCTGGCATAAATTCGAAAGAATTTAAGGAATTTCTAAAAGAGAGAAGCATCAAACTTCTCGTCTCAACTGCTGCGCAACGCAACGGCAATTTCGACTATACATCGCCTAACCTCGACTTAACACTATCTTAACTAAACGTAACCTAAACTTTACGCACTCGCAACGCATCCGAACTTAATTATTTTCAAAATTCCCCAAAACGTTACCCGCTAATCCGAGCACTCCAATTCGGTACTTCCCGACCTACTCGAGAGGTGACACAAAAAAAAACGATAAAGCGGCTCGACCCGGTACGGCGAAATTCGGCTATACTTGGTTTCACTAACGAGAAAGATTCAACTAAAACCCGTGACTCTACTCAACTTTTTCAGAAACTCAAAATTTACTTTACTCTAACCCGCGTACTCAGGCTACGGTCATCAAGCAAGAGAATCGGCAAAAGAATTTCGAGTACTTTTCTACAACGCAAATCCAAAACGGCTATCCGTTACTCGGCAAGCCTTTTCACAATTATGCTCGAAATTCAATCGCGGGGATAGAAGCAGCGCTTACCTTCTACATCCTTGCAACCCCCTTTCCATTCCCTTCGCGATTTTTGGGCGACTCCATGGCTTCGCGAAACTCCCCCAACACGCGACTACTAATCACGACCGCCAGAACTAGAGTGGTTTCAAAAACCTACCACCTGCCGCAACACGGATCTCGATACGCGATCCCACACGTGACGTCATACCCCCAAGAATACGCAATAATCGATCCGTCATCGATTTCGTCGATCGCGCAACTCGACGCGCACCTTTGATAGCATCGCTGCGCAGAACTTAAAGCTAGCTCGCAATCTCGTCCTCCGCGCAGCTCCATGACGTCTTGGCGGTGAGCGTGGAGCTCCCTCGTCGCTAGTCGGTCCGTCGCAAGTTCGCCGGTCAATTGTTGGCGGGGTGAAGGGGAAGAGGCTGCGGCGCGCCGGCCGCCAGCGGGAATCGCGTCCACCTTGGATTCCCGCGATGCGGGGATCTGCGTCGGCTCCCCCTCCGCAGCCTCGACATCCTTCCTTCGCAATTGTCGCTAGTCCGCCATTTCGCACTTTCCTCGAATTCGGTGTCGACTTCTTGCCTGATGCCGTTGTAGCTCGAAAAATAAAAAAACAAAAAAAAACTGAAATGTCTTACGCTGGTCGCTGAAGTGTCCCCTCTCGTAGTTTCGGATGCGTGACTCTAGTCCTGGCGCTCTTTTCCAAAAACTTCGCGACTCAATTTCGGAAATTCCTAAATTTTTGGTTCCGCCCAGGGTTCAAGGAGCCCCTTGTAACGGGCATCAAAAATGCCACGTTACAATATATATATATAAATATATATATGTATATATAAATATATATATGTATATTACAATTTTCAATTTACTTTTGAAAAGGGGGAAATTGAAAAAAAAAATATTTCTTTAGATTATTTTAATTTTTTGAAATTATGTATAATTATTAGGAAAATCCTATATTTCCAATTATCTGCTTATTTTTTATTCTATTTTATTTTTAAATAATTTCTCTCATTCATAATCATTTTTCATTTTATTACATTATTTACCTTGATTACCTTCATTTATATCCTATTATATGGATGTATGATATGAAGACATGTAAATAGATATATATATATATATATACGTATAAATAAATATATATATGTATATTATAATTTTCAATTTACTTTTGAAAAAAGGGAAATTGAAAAAAAAAAAATTTTTCTACACATTATTTCAATTTTTCAAAATTATGTATAATTATTGGAAAAATCCCAAATATTTCTAATTATCCGCTTATTTTTTATTCCATTTCATTTTTCCATAATTTCTTTCATTTATAATCATTTCATATTTTATTACATGATTTACCTTAATAACCTTCATTTATATTCCATTATAAGGATGCATAATATAAATATATGTTGATAAATATATATATATATCTATATACATATATATATATATAAATATATATATGCATATTATAATTTTCAATTTACTCTCACAAAGGGGGAAATTGAAAAAAAAAAATTTTTCTTCACATTATTTCAATTTTTCAAAATTATGTATAATTATTAGGGAAATCCTAATTATCTCTAATTGGCCGCTTATTTTTTATTCTATTTTATTTTTTCATAATTTCTCTCATTCATAATCATTTTTCATTTCATTACATTATTTACCTTAATTACCTTCATTTATATTCCATTATATGGATGTATATTATGAATGTATGTAAAAAAATATATGTATATACACATACATATATATATATAAATATATATATGTATATTATAATTTTCAATTTACTTTCAAAAAAAGGGAAATTGGAAAAAAAAAATTTTTCTTACATTATTTCAATTTCTCAAAATTATGTATAATTATTAGGAAAATCGTAAATATTTCCAATTATCCGCTTATTTTTTATTCTATTTTATTTTTGAATAATTTCTCTCATTCATAATCATTTTTTATTTTATTACATTATTGACCTTAATTACCTTCATTTATATTCCATCATATGGATGTATATTATAAATGTATGTAAAAAAAAAAAATGTATATATGTATATATATGTATGTATATATATATATATATATATATATGAACACATATATATATATATGTATAGTATAATTTTCAATTTACTTTCAAAAAGAGGAAAATTGAAAAAAAAAAAATTTTTTCACAATACATCAATTTTTTAACATAATGTCTAATTATAAGGAAAATCCTGAATATTTTTAATCATTCGCTGACTTTTTATTTTACTTCATTTTTTTATAATTTTTTCCATTCACAATCATCTTTTATTTTATTACATTATTTACCTCAATGACCATCATTGATATTCTATCATATCAATGTATAATAAAAATATATATAAATATACATATACATATACATGTATATATATATATATATATATATAAACATACATACATATATATATATATATATATATATATATATATATATATATGTATATATATATATATATATATACATATGTATATATAATTATCAGAGAAATCGTAAATATTTTCAATTATTCGCTTATTTTTTATTTTATTCCATTTTTTTATAATTTTTTTCGTTCACAATCATTTTTTATTTTATTACATTATTTACCTCAATTACCTTCATTCATATTTCATAATATTAATGTATAATATAAATATATATGAATATATATGTACATATACATATATATATGTACATATATACATATATATATTTATATATACATATGTATGTATATATAAATATATATATGTATATTGTAATTTTCAATTTAGTTTTAAAAAGAGGAAAATCAGCAAAAAAAATTTTTTCCTCAATATTTCAAATTTTGAAAATTATGTACAATTATTAGAAAAATTCTGAATATTTCGAATTATTCGCTTATTTTTTATTTTATTTCATTTTTTTATAATTTTTTCCATTCACAATCATTTTATATTTTATTACATTATTTACCTCAATTACCTTCATTTATATTTTATTATATTAATGTATAATATAAACGTATATTATTATATATATATACATATATATCCATGTATGTATATATATATATATATATCTATATATATATCTATATACATATGTATATTTTAATTTTCAGGTTACTTTCAAAAAATGAGAAATTGGAAACAAAAAAATTTTTCTTACATTGTTTCAATTTTTCAGAATTATGTATAATTATTAGAAAAAACCCAAATATTTTCAATTATTCGCTGATTTTTTATTCTATTTCATTTTTTCATAATTTTTTCCATTCACAATCATTTTTTATTTTATTATATTATTGACCTCAATCACCTTCATTTATATTCTATTATATTATTGTATATTATAAATATATATAAATATTTATATACATATATATGAATATATATATATATGTATATATATATGCATATGTATATATATATACATATATATATAAATATGTATGTATATATATATATATATACATACATATGTATATTATAATTTTCAATTTACTTTCAAAAAATAGGAAATTGAAAAAAAAAAATTTTTTTTCACATTATTTCACTTTTTCAAAATTATGTATAATTATTGGGAAAATCCTAAATATTTTTAATCATTCGCTCATTTTTCATTTTATTTAATTTTTTTATAATTTTTCCCATTCACAATGATTTTTTATTTTATTGAATTATTCACCTTAATTACATTCATTCATATTTTATCATATTAATGTATAATATAAATATATATGAATATATATATATACTTATATATCTATATATATACATTTATATTTGAATATATATATGTATATTACAATTTTCAATTTACTTTTAAAAAAAGGAAAATCGAAAAAAAAAATTCTTACCACAATATTTCAATTTTTGAAAATTATGTATAATTATCAGAAAAATTCTGAATATTTTTAATCATTTGCTTATATTTCATTGTATTTCATTTTTTTATAATTATTTCCATTCACAATCATTTTTTATTTTATGACATTATTTGCCTCAATTACTTTCATTTATATTCTATTATATTAATGTATAATCTTAATATATATAAATCTCGTGTCACGATGTTTGTCCTCAATGGACTCCTAATCCACTTGACCGATTATAATAAAATACGCACACCATGTGCAGTTCGATCCAACTTGAGAGATAGGATGGTTCAAATCTCAGATTTTAGTCGCAATTTTAATTTATTGCTAATCATTTGTCTGTTATTATTTGACAGTCACAATCATCTGTTAACTCCAAATGATTTTAACAGATGTCGATACCTTTCGACTGGGTCGAGTAAGTAATCAATAGATGGCGCTGCTATGGTAAATCTACGAATGTGTCATATAAGCTACATTTTAACGGCATAATTACCGCGTGTTGTTGACGCTATAAAATTAATTAAATTTATTTTGTAGTGAACGAAATACCGTACAATTCAATTATTTCCGCTTTTCAAATTTTTGGTGTTAGCATAGCCGGCCACGTGTTGCTTAGACTAAAGTGTAAATTGCATTCATATTATAATGAAGATAATACAGTGAAATTAATCCTGTTTTTCACTTATTTGTGCTTCATTGATCAAAACTTCATAATTTAATTGAATTCGAATATATGTATGTAAGTATCATCACATAATTATAAAAAACTTCAGCCACAGCAACGCGTGGCCGGGTCAGCTAGTATAAATATATATGAATATATATGTATATATATATACATATGTATATACGTATGTATATTATAATTTTCAATTTACTTTTAAAAAATGGGAAATTGAAAAAAAAAAATTTTCTCTCACGTTATTTCAATTTTTCAAAATTATGTATAATTATTAGAAAAATCCTGAATATTTTTAATTATTCGCATATTTTTCATTTTATTTTATTTTTTTATAATTTTTTCCATTGACAATCATTTTTTATTTTATTACATTATTTACCTCAATTACCTTCATTTATATTGGATTATATTAATGTATAATATGAATATATATAAATATATATACATATATATATGCATATATATATAGGTATATATGTATACATATATATACACATATATATATATATATACATATATATATACATATGCATATTATAATTTCCAATTTACTTTTGAAAAATGGGAAATTGAGAAGAAAAAAATTTTTCTCACATTATTTATATTTTTCAAAATTATGTATAATTATTAGAAAAATCCTGAATATTTTTAATTATTCGCATATTTTTTATTTTATTTTATTTTTTTATAATTTTGTCCATTCACAATCATTTTTTATTTCATCACATTATTTACCTCAATGACCTTCATTTATATTCTATTATATTAATGTATAATATATCTTGATATATATAAATCTCGTGTCACGATGTTTGTCCTCAATGGACTCCTAAACCACTTAACCGATTATGATAAAATACGAACACCATGTGCAGTTCGATTCAACTTGAGAGATAGGATAGTTTAAATCTCAAATTGTAGTCGCAATTTTAATTTATTGCTAATTATTTGTCTGTTATTATTTGACAGTCACAATTATCTGTTAACTCCAAATGATTCTAACAGATGTCGATACCTTTCGACTGGGTTGAGTAAGTAATCAATAGATGGCGCTGCTATGGTAAATCTACGAACGTGTCATACAAGCTACATTTTAACGGCATAATTACCGCGTGTTGTTGACGCTATAAAATTAATTAAATTTATTTTGTAGTGAACGAAATACCGTACAATTCAAGTATTTCCACTTTTTAAATTTTTGGTGTTAGCATAGCCGGCCACGTGTTACTTAGACTGAAGTGTAAATTGCATTAATATTATAATAAAGATAATACAGTGAAATTAATCCTGTTTTTTACTTATTTGTGCTTCATTGATCAAAACTTTATAATTTAATTTAATTTGAATATATGTATGTAAGTATCATCACATAATTATGAAAAACTTTAGCCACAGCAACGCGTGGCCGGGTCAGCTAGTATAAATATATATGAATATATATGTATATATATATACATATGTATATACGTATGTATATTATAATTTTCAATTTACTTTTAAGAAATGGAAAATTGAAAAAAAAAATTTTCTCTTACGTTATTTCAATTTTTCAAAATTATGTATAATTATTAGAAAAATCCTGAATATTTTTAATTATTCGCATATTTTTTACTTTATTTTATTTTTTTATAATTTTTTCCATTGACAATCATTTTGTATTTTATGACATTATTTACCTCAATCACCTTCATTTATATTGGATTATATTAATGTATAATATGAATATATATAAATATATATACATATATATCTACATATATATATAGGTATATATGTATACATATATATACATATATATATACATATGCATAATATAATTTCCAATTTACTTTTGAAAAATGGGAAATTGAGAAGAAAAAAATTTTTCTCACATTATTTATATTTTTCAAAATTATGTATAATTATTAGAAAAATCCTGAATATTTTTAATTATTCGCATATTTTTCATTCTATTTTATTTTTTTATAATTTTTTCCATTCACGATCATTTTTCATTTTATTACATTAATTACCTCAATTACCTTTATTCATATTTCATTATATTCATGTATAATATGAATATATATAAATATATATGTACATATATATGTATATATATATATACAGGGTGTCCCTAAATTGCCTCCCACGGACTAGCCGGCATAATACTTCGTTAAAATCCAACCGAGAATTTCTTTTCCGGAAGCTCGTCCGACGCATAGTTTTTGAATTATAAGCGATGGCGCTAGGCCAATCAGAGTGCACCATTTCATCTAGATTTGCCGCCACGGAAATTGCTGTTTTCTTCGTCTGGGTGAATTATTATTATTCGTTTACGAATTAAATATCGGCACCTCCCCTCTCTTGCTGCTGTATCCCTTATTCTTGAGGATGGGCTTCTGTTTACACACACAAGTGTGCGCCCATGGATGTGCGGCCGGCAGCGTGTGCCGCGGCAACAATACCGTGGTCAGCGCCCGTGAAGGGGTACAGCAGCGAGAGAGGGGAGGTGCCGATATTTAATTCGTAAACGAATAATAATAATTCACCCAGACGAACAAAACAGCAATTTCCGTGGCGGCAAATCTAGATGAAATGGTGCACTCTAATTGGCCTAGCGCTATCGCTTATAATTCAAAAACTATGCGTCGGACGAGCTTCCGGAAAAAAAATTCTCGTTTGGATTTTAACAAGGTATCATGCTGGCTAGTCCATGGGAGGCAATTTAGGGACACCCTGTATATATATATATCTATACATATATATATATACACATAAATATATATATATATATATATATGGATATATGGATATATATATACATATATATATACATATGTACATCATGATTTTCAATTTACTTTTAAAAAATGGGAAATTGAGAAAAAAAAAATTTTTCTTACATTATTTCAATTTTTCAAAATTATGTATAATTATTAGAAAAATCCCGAATATTTTCAATTATTCGCTTATTTTTCATTCTATTTCATTTTTTTATAATTTTTTCCATTCACAATCATTTTTTATTTTATTATATTATTTACCTCAATTACCTTCATTTATATTTTATTATATAAATGTATAATATAAATGTATATAAATATATATATACGTATATATATGTATACATATATATATATATATACGCATATATATATATATATATATATGGGCTATTCCGCGTCAACCGGATCAGTCATCTCTCAGATATTTTTTTAATTTGGCATGTGGATTGTGTGGGACGAGTTAGATTTTTGTGCCAAAGCGCGAATCTCATAATGCAAAATTCGATTTTTTATTAACAATAACAAATTAGACTCCCATTTTTTTCAAAAATTCATAACTTCGGCAAAAAATTAGATACAATATATTTTTTTTTTTCAAATTACGCGGAAAGCTCCATAGAATTTAAAAAAAAATACGAAATGGTAAAAACAAGTTGTTATCAATTGTTTATTTAACAATTAATTTTTCAAAGATTTTCAAAACAGTGACTGACACGATCAAAAAATTTTTTTAAAATTCTGACATGTTCCTTGAACTGTACTACAACCTGTGAATTAATTCCAGAGGGGTGTTTTTCTTCGTTTTCGAGTAAAAAATCATTAAAGGTGTCGATGCGCATGAAATTGCGGCCCGCCGAGTCTCTACGTAATGGCGGGCGGCCGGTTGCCGTCCACCGCTACACCGCGGTGGCGTCGCAGCGTTATTTTAGAGTCATTTTCACGATGTAGGACATGATTGAAGAATCTGAAAAAAATACTGTACCTTCACAAGGCCTGCTCAAAGCGATAAGTGAAGTTTCAAGAATGTGTTTTTATTTTAAAATAAGTAGCAAGTTATGTAATTATTATCATTTATGTGCACTCTCATGGTGTGTAACCGTTATTTTGAATCTCTGTAATAAAAAAACGGTGAAAAACACATTCCTGAAACTTCACTTATCGCTTTGAGCAGGCCTTGTGAAGGTACAGTATTTTTTTCAGATTCTTCAATCATGTCCTACATCGTGAAAATGACTCTAAAATAACGCTGCGACGCCACCGCGGTGTAGCGGTGGACGGCAACCGGCCGCCCGCCATTACGTAGAGACTCGGCGGGCCGCAATTTCATGCGCATCGACACCTTTAATGATTTTTTACTCGAAAACGAAGAAAAACACCCCTCTGGAATTAATTCACAGGTTGTAGTACAGTTCAAGGAACATGTCAGAATTTTAAAAAAATTTTTTGAGTGTCAGTCACTGTTTTGAAAATCTTTGAAAAATTAATTGTTAAATAAACAATTGATAACAACTTGTTTTTACCATTTCGTATTTTTTTTTAAATTCTATGGAGCTTTCCGCGTAATTTGAAAAAAAAAAATATATTGTATCTAATTTTTTGCCGAAGTTATGAATTTTTGAAAAAAATGGGAGTCTAATTTGTTATTGTTAATAAAAAATCGAATTTTGCATTATGAGATTCGCGCTTTGGCACAAAAATCTAACTCGTCCCACACAATCCACATGCCAAATTAAAAAAATATCTGAGAGATGACTGATCCGGTTGACGCGGAATAGCCCATATATATATATATATATATATATATATATGTATATATATATACACATATATATACGTATGTATATTATAATTTTCAATTTACTCTTAAAAAATTGGAAATTGAATTAAAAAAAATTTTTCTTACATCATTTCAATTTTTCAAAATTATGTATAATCATTAGAAAAATCCTGAATATTTTTAATTATTCGCATATTTTTTATTTTATTTCATTTTTTTATAATTTTTTCCATTCACAATCATTTTTTATCTTATTACATTATTTACCTCAATTACCTTCATTTATATTCTATTATATTAATGTATAATATAAATAAATATAAATATATATATACATATATATGTATATATATATATATATATATATGTATTCATATATATATATACGCATATATATACATATATATATATATATATATATATATATATATATATATATATATATATGTATATATATATACATATATATATGCGTATGTATATTATAATTTTCAATTTACTTTTAAGAAATGGGAAATTGAATTAAAAAAAATTTTCTCTCACGTTATTTCAATTTTTCAAAATTATGTATAATTATTAGAAAAATCCTGAATATTTTTAATTATTCGCTTATGTTTTATTTTATTTAATTTTTTTATAATTTTTTCCATTCACAATTATTTTTTGTTCTATTAAATTATTCACCTCAATTACCTTTATTCATATTCCATTATATTAATGTATAATATAAATATATATAAGGATATATATACATATATATGTATATATATTTATATATATATATCTATACATATATATATATATATATATATACACATATATATATATACATATATATATACATATGTATATTATAATTTTCAATTTACTTTCAAAAAATGGAAAATTGAGAAAAAAAAAATTTTCTCACATGATTTTAATTTTTCAAAATTATGTATAATTATTAGAATAATCCTGAATGTTTTTACTCATTCGCTCATTTTTTATTTTATTTCATTTTCTTATAATTTTTTCCATTCACAATCTTTTTTCATTTTATGACTTTATTCACCTCAATTACCTTCATTTATATTTTATTATATTAATGTATAATATAAATATATATAAATATATATATACATAGATATGTATATCTATATATATATATATGTATACATATATATATACACATTTATATATATTTATATATGTATATATATATATATATATATATATATATATATATATATATATATATATATATATATACATATATATATATATATATACACATATATATATATATATGTCGGGGTGAAGCCTCGGAAAGGCGGAGCGGATGAAGGATTTCCAATTTGTGGATTGTTCATCATAGAAAGCGCGATGATCTCAACACGTCCGGTCAATTCGCTTGCTTTTCCGTGACTGTCGATTTCATCCAAGCGTTGTTATAAACAATTCATCTGTTTGTTATATATTCAAAGCATGTTGAATAACGCTTGACGCTTGATACGGCGGACTCATTCAAAGTTCAAGTTTCCAATTCACTTGATGATGCATCCTCTTTATTCTTCTCCGACACGGCCATCCTGACAAATCACATGTCCCCATGTGAAGTGATCTGCAAGAAATTCAATTCTCCAGCAGTAAAAGTTCGTTTTAAATGAATTCAATCTTACTTTAATCATTTATATTGAACAGAAAACTTAAATTCCAGTTCCAATCCCACATTTATTGACAAAGCAATTAATTTCGATACATATGGATAATTTTAAAGACTAAATACATTTTTTACATTTCGTTCACTTCCCTTGAGTGACCAACATTTCTATCACGTCCCTTGAGTGACCAACATTTCTATCACTTCCCTTCAGTGACAAATGTTCTTGACCACTTCCCTTGAGTGGTCAATGTCTAATCACTTCCCTTGAGTGAATTTTCTGACACAACTGTTACATGAAGCTGCCCACCGCACACTCACGGTTTCATTGAAGAAATTCCGATTTCGACCGAGCTACGGCTACAAACTTTCATGTAAACAATTTTTCCAAAAGTAATCATGTATTTAGTTTACACTTCAAATATTTACACACTTAAATATTTTATTATTCAAAATTTTCTTTACACATTTCCAATTCTTCCGGAATGTTACCCTCTGGCATTTTTCGCATCCGGTCATGTGCGTATTTAAATGTACGATTGGAATTCAAAGCTTTCAAAAGATATCTGTTGCCCTCTAACACTTCAATAATTTTATACGGGCCTTTGTATTTTGCATCTAATTTTGTTTGATTTCTCTCTTCATTCTTTAAAAGAACAAATTCGTTTAAAGAAAATTTGATTACTTTTGCCTTTGTTCGGTCAAACCTTTCCTTCTCATATTCTGCATTTTTGTTAATATTCTCGATTGCAAGTGTTCTAATTTCAGATAAGTCCTCCACATACTCCTCCTCAGAAATAAACATGAGCTCAAGAGGTCTGGCGACTTTTCCTATCATTAATTCGAGAGGACTAGATTTTGTGACTCGGTTGATCGTGCAATTTAGTGCTAATTGTACATCAGGCAATGCATCCTGCCAAGACCGGTCGCCGGTTATTTCTACGGTAGTTAGCATGTTCTTTAGAGTGCTCATTACTCGCTCCACCTGACCATTTGCGCGCGAGCTTCCAGTTGCAATCAAGTGCAACTTAATATTGTGAGCCAAACAAAATTCTCGAAAATCACTATTCGCGAAACAACGACCCTGGTCCGCAATTACGCGAGTGGGAGAGCCACATAGAGAAATACCAGATTTCAATGCTTTAATGCTATTGCTAGTATCAATATGCAATGTATGACGAAGAAGAACAAATTTGGTGAAAGAATCAATTAAAACGAAAACGTACTCTTTCTTATCATTACTACCACTTAATTTGCCAGTAGCGTCAATGTGAATGGTATTCCAAGGAATTGCGACTTTAGGAATGGGATGCAATTCAGCCTGAATTTTTCCCGAATTTGTTTTGGAAATTTTACATGTCAAACAATTTTCAACGAATTTTCGAACATATCTTGACATTCCGTCAAACCAGAATGAATCATAAATTTTCTCAAGGGTCTTTTCCCATCCTAAATGTACCAATGCTTCATGGGTAGCGTTAATAACTGACCATCTGTACGCTCGTGGCAAAATAGGTAGAGATCGCGTTTTCCCGTGTCTTTGTATTTTACGAAAAAGAATTCCAGAGCGTAATTCGTAAGTTTTTGCTAATTCGTCATTCAACTTTTCTTCAGTTAAATTTTTAATTAATTTTGAAATTTCTTCATCACGTTGCTGTTCAGCAAAAAGCCATGTATTTGAGAGATTAGTTAAATTGACCTCTTTGTGCTCGGGTTTATTATAATTTTCTTTTATTGAATCTGGTAACGGATTTCTCGAAAAGAAGTCCGCATGACTCATTTTCTTTCCATTTCGGTATACTACATCGAAATCGAAAGCTTGAAGAAAAGCCCACCATCTATGCACTCTCGGAGTAAGATCTTTTTTTTTTCTCGAAGATTGCAGAGAGTTGCAATCTGTGACGACAAGAAATTTGCGTCCGTATAAAAAGTGTCGAAAATGTTTAACCGCGTTAACAACAGCAAGTGTTTCCAACTAGTACGAATGATATTTCGATTCAGCTGGTGAAGTACGTTTACTAAAATAAGCAATCACGCGCAATATATTTTCTTTTTTTTGCATTAGAATTGCCCCATAGCCCATCGAACTTGCATCAGTATGTAATTCAGTAAGACAATTCGGGTCAAATATTGTCAGTACTGGCTCATTGGTAAGTACTGAAATTATTTGTGTTCTAATATTCTCATGTAATTCTTTCCATTCAATGTTTCCTTTTGCTGCGGAAGTTAGCGCGTATAAAGGAGCCGCAATTTGAGAGAACCTTGGAATGAATTGACGGAAGTAAGATGCTAAACCAATGAATTGCCGTAATTGTGTTACCGTTTTAGGAGCGGGTAAAGATATTAAAGCTAAAATTTTCTTCTTATTTGGTCGGATTTCTCCGTTGCAAACTTCATAACCGAGATACTCTACTTTTTGTTTTAAGAAAGAGCATTTTTTGATGTTGAAAGTAAAGCCGATATCTATCAAAACTTTTAATACAAGCTTCAACCTCTCCAGGGCTTCGTCCTCATTGGATGCAACAATAAGAATATCATCCATGTAAATAATGACAACACTATTCGCCAATTCTCCCAAAGCCTTGTAAACGGCCCTCTGGAAAACAGATGGTGCATTTCGAAGCCCGAATGGCATGGACAGATATTCATACTGTCCATTGTGAGTAATGAAAGCTGTATATTCGATTGAATTTTCATGGATAGGGATCTGATGGAATCCAGATGCCATATCTAAGCTAGAAAAGTATTTCACCCCATGTAACCTATTTACTTGGTCAGAAATTAGTGGCAATGGGAATCTGTCAGGTACAGTATTATCGTTTAGTTCTCGATAATCTACACACATTCTGTCTGACCCGTCCTTTTTCTTCACGAGAAGGATAGGGCTAGCGAATGGAGATGAGCTTGGGCGAATTACGTTTGCAGCAAGTAACTCTTTGATTTTATTTTGAACTATTTTTTTGTTCATCGTGGCTCAATCTATATGGCGTCTATATACCGTCTTATTTGGATCTTTCAGGCGAATTTGCATTGGGTCCGTTTTAGCAGGTTGCTTTGGTGTACCGGTTATAAAATGCTCTCTAAATTCTTGTAAAATTGAGAGCAACCGTTCTTTTGACTCAAAAGAAATGTCAGTCTCAATTTTGTCAAAATTTACTTCGATTGATTCTCCAATTTTGCAAGCATCGACACGGATTTCACGCATTAATTTCAATTCGATAGAAGATAGAAGCACAGTCAAACCCTGACTCAAAATTTCACGACCAATCGAAATATCACTCCTCAAATAATGACTTGGCAGAACATGAAAAAGAATTTCTAGGGCAATGTCGTCAATGTTTACTTTGGTAAGAATTTGCAAAGTACTATGGACACTTGTTTGTCCAATTCCGGTCATAGCGACGATATTATCAAGTCTTTTCCCGGAGAACCTTGACGACACTGATTCTTTTATTAAAGAACATTCGGCTCCAGAATCAAAATTAAATGAAAACTGCTCACCTGCATGCCTCAAAATGCCAGAAGGCGAATTCACTTCACAAATATCCACTCGTCGTTCGATATTGGATCCGTTGAAGCGTCCTGACGATGGCTTCTTATTCATTCCAGGACATTGCGAAGAATAATGCCCAGGTTCCTTGCACTTGAAACAGGTTATAGGCTTCCTCGTGTCACTGCTTGTAGATGCATCTCTCTGCCACACATTTGATGCTGCATTTTTCTCTTTTCTTTGATAGCACACAGACGATTTATGCCCGATCTTTCCACAGGAGAAACATTTCAGAAGGCTGGTAGACGATTTTTTCTTTAAATCTTTTTGCTTCGTTGTGACGTTGTTCAGTGTGAAGTTCCGAGTTTTTCCTCTTCAAGTAATATACCGCCTTCAATTCTTTTTGTAATTTATTCCGTGTCTCAATTTCTTCCGTGAAAGCAAGGCGTTAAAGTCGTGGTTCAAATTGAGAAATGTGACTGAGGACGAAGGACACAGCAATCTGTTCCATAGAGAGATTCTTCCATCGGTTCATCAACGAGGTTATCACAGTGGCTGAATAAGCGGCGATACATTCTCCTTCCTTTGGCCTTCCTTGATTGATATTCATTAAGAAAGCAGCGAGGGTTTCCGGACATTCAAATCGTAGAGAAAATATTTCTTTAAATTCATTCCAATTTATTCCGGCAAATACGTTTTGGGTCAGCCAGAATAATGCCTCTCCTTTCATCGCACGGCTCAAAGCGTTCATGAGCGACGCTCCTTCTAACGGATGCTCCGACATACACATGTCTGCCGTACGAATCCAAGCTCGAGTATCGCTCACTTTTTCTGGGTCAAAGTCAGGTAACTCGATTTTCGTCTGAGAAGGTTTCTTCATTGCCTCAATAATCTGCATGAAATTATTTTGCTGCTGTTGCAAAAGCATTTGCCATTTTGCGTCGTCACGTCTCTCTTCTCGGTGAGAAGCAGATTCTGATCGGCGAGAAGCAGATTCTGGTCGGTGAGAAGCAGATTCTGATCGGCGAGAAGCAGATTCTGGTCGGTGAGAAGCAGATTCTGATCGGCGAGAAGCAGATTCTGGTCGGTGAGAAGCAGATTCTGATCCCACTTCTGATGTCGGGGTGAAGCCTCGGAAAGGCGGAGAGGATGAAGGATTTC